>NW_022631045.1:2770417-3029986 GCF_010015895.1 Lontra canadensis
ATTATATATTTTATATAAATTATAATTTATATAAAATATATAATGAAAAATATATTTATATATACTTTTTTAAGTACCTTCTACTGCTTTCATGAAAACATCTGACTGCAGTCTTTTTAAGTTTGCCAAAAACCGGAAAATGTAAAAAGAATTTCAAGTGCTGTTAGCCTTTATCAGGTCTTGGTTCTTTTTGAGAGTTTAATGCAAGGTCACGAACTCTGATGAAAAATGCCGATTGCATAAGTGTACACATTCTTGCATCCAATTTGCACTCTGTACCAGAGATATAAATAAGCTCAGTGACATACTTTAACAGAATGAGCAGTAGTATAATGGAAGTAGGTCTCTAGAGGGTTAAATTTCTCAATGAAATGGAATAAAAAACAATTATGATTGATGCTGAATTCATAGAGGTAGGATGGGTGAGTTTGTAAATTGACTTTGGGTTAAACTAATTCATGGCAATTAATGGAAGAATATAATAGAGGTGTTTTTGATGATATTAAAAAAAACAAAAATTACATTTACTTTAATAATTTACTGAAGAGCCAATTATTTTTGTAAGCTGTATATTGACCACTGTAACTCTTATGTCACTTTATAAAAAAGACTAAAATAGAGAAATAGCTTCACCTGCAATCCCAATTATAAGGGAGTTACATTCACATAGCAACCCTCACTACTTACTAGGCATTGACACATTTTAGATGATACGGTGCTGTTCCTTAAATATTTAATGGATATTAAGGCTGGCTAATAATTCTGAAAAAAGCACTGAAGTGTCTACCTGCCGGACTTGATTTATTCTATCTTTCACTGAGAATGTCCTGGAGAGATCTTACTTAGCAAATCAGTTCCAGATTCAAGACCTAGATAACACATAACTTTCCCAGATAACACATGAATTTTTCCAAAGCTTCAAACAGATAACATTGTTCACTTCTCTGTGCTCCCACAGACTCAAGTCACACAATCACAGTATAATTCATTCTACTCGAGTTTTGTAGTCAATATCTTCTGCTAGATTATGACTCCATTACGGCAGTAACTGAATCTCATTCGTCTATGTTATTTCAGCCACAATGCTTGTCAAGGAGGTAAGCACTCACATTGGTTTGCTGAATCAAAACACATTATTTAATTTAATAGCTTTCCTCTCCAAATGTAAGCGCATTATCAGTGGCTGTTAAGGATATGTACCCTTTCTTATTAAATTCTAAGAAGCTTTATCAGCAAAGGAGCCGTGTTTATCTTCACCATTGAAAGCCCAACACTGGTCATGGTGCCTGCTACAGTGCAGGGATCAATAAGTAAGTTCTGAATGAATATTGAACAAATTAATTCGAAGGAGCATGAAAGATACCTGAAGAATATATTACTGAAAGCAAACCTTTTTTTTTTTTTAAATGTTGTAAGTAAGAGTAAGGTTTTTCTTTCAATCCACAGAGCTCTACAGTCATTTATTTATCCTGTAGGCAGCATCTGGGGATGCTGAAGTCCAGCATACGTCCTTAAATTATAGCCATTATAGAGCAATAAGGGAGGAAGCAAAGTTATTTTGGTAAAGAGTCCCCTGGGAGAACTAGAAGGTTTCTTTAAGAACTCTAAATGAAAAGTGCAGAGAACTCCAAAATGAAGTGGGTATCTGAAACCACTACTACCCACTGCTACCTACAGACATTGGGCTCTTTGAAGTACAGTGTGTTTTAGTATTTCTTAGCTTAAAAATTAAACGAATTATAATTTAACCCTCTTTACCCCCCGCCATTTTTCACTCTTTCCTGCCAGTCTTTACCAAAGTGTCACTTTATCAGCAGGGCCTTTTTTAATCGCCCTGGCCCCCTGCACTTTCTACTCCTCTTCCCTGCTTCCATAGCACTTACTTCCATTTGAAAAGCTATATATTGTGCTCACTTGTTCAGTGTCTGTCTCCTTTTCCTGTACAAAGAAGGCTCTTTGAAGGCAGGGACTATTGTCTAGAGTGGACTGGACTGACTGGCTGAATAAATGAATGAATGAAGGCAGAGACTGTGCTGCATTCATTCTTCATAGCCCTTTCAATCCACAAAGCAGCCTTCTAGTTGTTTTAAAAAATGCAAACCTTTTGGGTCATTCACTTATTTAAACCTCCCTATGTCCTTCCACTGCACGAAATATAACATATAAGCTTCAAAACTTAGACTACTAACATATCTGTAATATATGACTTTAGGTTCCCATTCCGAGCTTTAACTTGGACTCTCCACTCTGCTGTCTAGTATCAACGACCAACAACATGCTTTTTTTTTTTTTTTTTCCTTCCCCCAGTTCCTGGGGGCAAAAAAAGCTTTCATTTTCCAGAACACTTCTCCCCACCTTCCTCCCTTCGGAAAGTTAATTCAGGTTTCAGAAATCCATTTAGGTACTTCGAAAAATGTGCTCAGACTTAGAGGACATGTGTGGACACATATATTGTCTGTTTCTCCAAGGATTTCTACATGTCTTATTAGATTTATTCCTTTCTACTTTGTATTTCCTGGAAGTATTATAAATAATAGCTTCTTTCAAAACTATATTTTCTAATTGTGTATGTTTTTTCTTTTGTTGGAATATTTATTTTTGTTGACCATCACTGTATTTTTTCTCTTCTTAGAAATTCCATTTCTTTTTCCATCAAAGTAAGTCTACTCTTTAATCCCCATCCTTTATTTCCCCCGTGCTCCTACCCAACCTCCCATCTGGTAACCATCAGTTTGTTCTCTATGGTTAAGAGTTTGTTTCTTGGTTTGTCTCTGTCTCTCTGTTTCCTTTGCTCATTTGTTTCTTAAATTCTACACACAAGTGTGATCATATAATATTTGTCTTTCTCTGACTGACTTATCTAACTCAGCATTACACTCTAGCTCCATCCATGTTGTTGCAAATGGCAAGATTTCCTTCTTTTTCATGACTGAAAAATGTTTGTGTGTGCGTGTATGTGTACCCCCTCTTCTTTACCCATTCATCAGTTGATGGACATTTGGGCTGCTTTTATTGTTTGGCTATTGTAACTAATGCTGCAGTAAATACAGGGGAACATGTATTCCTTTGAATTAGTTTTTGTATTTTTCAGGTAAACAACCAGTATTCCTAGATCATAGGGCAATTCTATTTTTAAATTTTTGAGGAAACTCCATACTGCTTTCCATCGTGGCTGTACTAGTTTGCATTCCCACCAACAAAGCAAGAGAACACCTGTTGTTTGTTATTTTTTTATTATTATTATTTTAGCTATTCTGACAGGTGTGAGCTGATATCTTACTGTAGTTTTAATTTGCATTTCCCTGAGAATGAGTGATGCTGAGGCTGCTTTCATGTGTGTATTGGCCATCTGTAGGTCTTTGGAGAAATGTCCATGCATGTCTTCTGTCCATTTTTTAATTGGAGTATTTTTGGGTATTGAGTTGTATCCATTCTTTATATATTTCAGATACTAACAATATCAGAAATGTCATTCGCTAGTATCTTCTCTGATTCAGTAGGTTGCCTTTTCTTTGCTATATAGAAACTTTATTTTGATGTAGTCCCAATAATTTATTTTTGTGTTATTTCCCTTGCCTCGTAAGACGTTATCTAGAAAAATGTTGCTCCAGCCTAGGTCAGAAAGACTACTGCCTCTTCTCTCTTCTGGGATTTCTATGGTTTCCAATCTCACATTGAGGTCTTTAATCCATTTGGAATTTATTTTTGTGTATGGTCTAAGAAAGTGGTCCAGAATCATTCTTTTGCATGTGGCAGTCTACTTTTCCCAACATCATTGTTGAAGAAACTGCCTTTTCCCTATTGTATACTCATGCCTCCTTTGTCAAATATTGATTGACCATAAAACTATGGCTTTATCTCTAGGTTTTCTATTCTACTCCATTGATCCATGTGTCTTTTTTTTTTTTTTTTTGCGAGTACCATACTGTTTTAATTACTACACCTTCGTAATATAACTTGAAATCTGTAATTGTGCTGCCTCCAGTTTTGTTTTTCTTTCTCAAGATTGCTTTGGTTATGGGAGTGCTTTTGTGGTTCCATACAAATTTTAGGATTATTTGCTCTAGTTCTGTGAAAATCTGTCAAGGATTGCATTCAATCTGTGGATGGCTTTGAAGAGTATACAAATGTTAAAAACATTTGTTCTTCCAACCCAGGAGTTTCTTTCATCAGTTTTTTACAGTTTTCAGAGTATAGGTCTCTCTCACATCTTTGGTTAAGTTTTTGGTTTTTTGTTTTCTTAGATGTAATTTTTGGTGCAATTATAAATGGAATTGGTTTCTGATTTTCACTTTATGATGCTACATGATTAGTATATACGAATCCAACAGATTTCTGTAATTTTATTTTTTATCCTGGAGCTTTACTGAATTAATTACTCTGTTTTAGTAGTTTTTTGATAGAGTCTTTAGGTTTGCTGTATATACTCTCATATCACTTGTAAAGGGTGAGAGTTTCACTTCTTACCAATTGGGGTCCCTTGTATTTCTTTATGTTGTGTAATTTCTGTGATTAGGAATAAAAGTGGCTAGGGTGGATATCATTGTCTTATTCCTAAACTTAGAGGACAAGTTCTCAGTCTTTCCCCATTAATTATGGTGTTGACTGTGGTTTTTCATATATAGCCTTTATTAAGTTGAGGTATCTTCTCTCTTGACCTACTCTGCAGTGGGTTTTTATCATAAATGGATGTTGTACTTTGTCAAATGCTTTTTCTGCATCTATTGATCATATGGTTTTTTAGACTTCATCTTTTTTTTTAAGATTTTATTTATTTGACAGAGAGAGATATCACAAGTAGGCAGAGAGGCAAGCAGAGAGAGAGGGGGAAGCAGGCTCCCTGCTGAGCAGAGCAGGACCCTGAGACCATGACCTGAGCCAAAGGCAGAGGCTTAACCCAGTAAGCCACCCAGGTGCCCCTATTCATTATTTTATTGACATGATGTATCACATTGATTGTTTTCTGAGTATTGAACCACACTTGCATCCGGGAAATAAATTCCAATGCTTGTGGTATATAATTTTTTTTAATTTTATTTTTTATAAACATATGTTTTTATCCCCAGGGGTACAGGTCTGTGAATCACCAGGTTTACACATTTCACAGCATTCACCATAGCACATGCCCTCCCCAATGTCCATAACCCCACCCCCCTCTCCCAACCCCCCTCCCCCATCAACCCTCAGTTTGTTTTGTGAGATTAAGAGTCACTTATGGTTTGTGTCCCTCCCAATCCCATCTTGTTTCATTTACTCTTCTCCTACCACATTAACCCCCCATGTTGCATCTCCTCTCCCTCATATCAGGGAGATCATAAGATAGTTGTCTTTCTCTGATTGACTTATTTCGCTAAGCATGATACGCTCTAGTTCCATCCACGTCGTCACAAATGGCAAGATTTCATTTCTTTTGATGGCTGCATAGTATTCCATTGTGTATATATACCACATCTTCTTTATCCATTCATCTGTTGATGGACATCTAACTTCTTTCCATAGTTTGGCTATTGTAGACATTGCTGCTATAAACATTCGGGTGCACATGCCCCTTCGGATCACTACATTTGTATCTTTAGGGTAAATACCCAGAAGTGCAATTGCTGGGTCATAGGGTAGTTCTATTTTCAACATTTTGAGGAACCTCCATGCTGTTTTCCAGAGTGGTTGCACCAGCTTGCATTCCCACCAACAGTGTAGGAGGGTCCCCTTTCTCTGCATCCTCGCCAGCATCTGTCATTTCCTGACTTGTACATTTTAGCCATTCTGACTGGTGTGAGGTGATATCTCATTGTGGTTTTGATTTATATTTCCCTGATGCCAAGTGATACGGACCACTTTTTCATGGGTCTGTTGGCCATCTGGATGTCTTCTTTGCAGAAATGTCTGTTCATGTCTTCTGCCCATTTCTTGATTGGATTATTTGTTCTTTGGGTATTGAGTTTGCTAAGTTCTTTATAGACTTTGGACACTAGTCTTTATCTGATATGTCTGATATGTCATTTGCAAATATCTTCTCCCATTCTGTCAGTTGTCTTTTGGTTTTCTTAACTGTTTCCTTTGCTGTGCAAAAGCTTTGATCTTGATGAAATCCCAATAGTTCATTTTTGCCCTTGCTTCCCTTGCCTTTGGCAATGTTCCTAGGAAGATGTTGCTGCGGCTGAGGTCGAAGAGGTTGCTGCCTGTGTTCTCCTCAAGGATGTTGATGGATTCCTTTCTCACATTGTGTTCCCTCATCCATTTTGAGTCTATTTTCCTGTGTGGTATAAGGAAATGGTCCAATTTCATTTTTCTGCATGTGGCTGTCCAATTTTCCCAACACCATTTATTAAAGAGGCTGTCTTTTTTCCATTGGACATTCTTTCCTGCTTTGTCGAAGATTAGTTGACCATAGAGTTGAGGGTCTATTTCTGGGCTCTCTATTCTGTTCCATTGATCTATGTGTCTGTTTTTGTGCCAGTACCATGCTGTCTTGATGATGACAGCTTTGTAATAGAGCTTGAAGTCCGGAATTGTGATGCCACCAACTCTGGCTTTCTTTTTCAATATTCCTTTGGCTATTCGCGGTCTTTTCTGGTTCCATATAAATTTTAGGATTATTTGTTCCATTTCTTTGAAAAAAATGGATGGTACTTTGATAGGAATTGCATTAAATGTGTAGATTGTTTTAGGTAGCATAGACATTTTCACAATATTTATTCTTCCAATCCATGAGCATGGAACATTTTTCCATTTCTTTGTGTCTTCCTCAATTTCTTTCATGAGTACTTCATAGTTTTCTGTGTATAGATACTTAGTCTCTTTGGTTAGGTTTATTCCTAGGTATCTTACAGTTTTGGGTGCAATTGTAAATGGGATGGACTCCTTAATTTCTCTTTCTTCTGTCTTGTTATTGGTGTAGAGAAATGCGACTGATTTCTGTGCATTGATTTTATATCCTGACATTTTACTGAATTCCTATAGAAGTTCTAGCAGTTTTGGAGTGGAGTCTTTTGGGTTTTCCACATATAGTATCATATCATCTGCGAAGAGTGATAGTTTTACTTCATCTTTGCCGATTTGGATGTCTTTAATTTCCTTTTGTTGTCTGATTGCTGAGGCTAGGACTTCTAATACTATGTTGAATAGCAGTGGTGGTAACGGACATCCCTGCCATGTTCCTGACCTTAGCAGAAAAGCTTTCAGTTTTTCTCCATTGAGAATGATATTTGCAATGGGTTTTTCATAGATGGCTTTGATAATATTGAGGTATGTGCCCTCTATCCCTACACTTTGAAGAGTTTTGATCAGAAAGGGATGCTGTACTTTGTCAAATGCTTTTTCAGCATCTATGGAGAGTATCATATGGTTCTTGTTCTTTCTTTTATTAATGTGTTGTATCACATTGATTGATTTGTGGATGTTGAACCAACCTTGCAGCCCTGGAATAAATCCCACTTGGTCGTGGTGAATAATCCTTTTAATGTACTGTTGAATCCTATTGGCTAGTATTTTGGTGAGAATTTTCGCATCTGTGTTCATTAAGGATATTGGTCTGTAGTTCTCTTTTTTGATGGGATCCTTGTCTGGTTTTGGGATCAAGGTGATGCTGGCCTCATAAAATGAGTTTGGAAGTTTTCCTTCCATTTCTATTTTTTGGAACAGTTTCAGAAGAATAGGAATTAGTTCTTCTTTAAATGTTTGGTAGAATTCCCCCGGGAAGCCATCTGGCCCTGGGCTTTTGTTTGTTTGGAGATTTTTGATGACTGTTTCAATCTCCTGACTGGTTATGGGTCTGTTCAGGCTTTCTATTTCTTCCTGGTTCAGTTGTGGTAGTTTATATGTCTCTAGGAATGCATCCAATTCTTCCAGATTGTCGAATTTGTTGGCGTAGACTTGCTCATAGTATGTTCTTATAATTGTCTATATTTCTTTGTGTTAGTTGTGATCTCTCCTCTTTCATTCATGATTTTATTTATTTGGGTCCTTTCTCTTTTCTTTTTGATAAGTCTGGCAAGGGGTTTATCAATCTTATTAATTCTTTCAAAGAACCAGCTCCTAGTTTCATTGATTTGTTCTATTGATTTTTGGTTTCTATTTTATTGATTTCTGCTCTGATCTTTATGATTTCTCTTCTCCTGCTGGGTTTAGGGTTTCTTTCTTGTTCTTTCTCCAGCTCCTTTAGGTGTAGGGTTAGGTTGTGTACCTGAGACCTTTCTTGTTTCTTGAGAAGGCTTGTACCGCTATATATTTTCCTCTCAGGACTGCCTTTGTTGTGTCCCACAGATTTTGAACCATTGAGTTTTTATTATCATTTGTTTCCATGAATTTTTTCAATTCTTCTTTAATTTCCTGATTGACCCATTCATTCCTTAGAAGGATGCTGTTTAGTCTCCATGTATATGGGTTCTTTCCAAATTTCCTCTTGAGATTGAGTTCTAGCTTCAGAGCGTTGTGGTCTGAATATATGCAGGGAATGATCCCAATCTTTTGATACCGGTTGAGACCTGATTTAGGACCAAGGATGTTATCTATTCTGGAGAATGTTCCATGTGCACTAGGGAAGAATGTGTATTCTGTTGCTTTGGGATGAAATGTTCTGAATATATCTGTGATGTCCTTCTGGTGCAGTGTGTCATTTAAGGCCTTTATTCCCTTGTTGATCTTTTGCTTGGATGATCTGTCCATTTCAGTGAGGGGAGTCTTAAAGTCCCCGACTATTACTGTATTATTGTTGATGTGTTTCTTTGATTTTGTTATTAATTGGTTTATATAGTTGGCTGCTCCCACATTAGGGGCATAGATATTTAAAATTGTTAGATCTTCTTGTTGGACAGAACCTTTGAGTATGATATAGTGTCCTTCCTCATCTCTTTTTATAGTCTTTGGCTTAAAATCTAATTGATCTGATATAAGGATTGCCACTTCTGCTATCTTCTGATGTCAATTAGCATTGTAAATTCTTTTCCACCCCCTCACCTTAAATCTGGACGTGTCTTTGGGTTTAAAATGAGTTTCTTGTAGGCAACATATAGATGGGTTTTGTTTTTTTATCCATTCTGATACCCTGTGTCTTTTGATTGGGGCATTTAGCTCATTAACATTCAGGGTAACTATTGAGAGATATGAATTTAGTGCCATTGTATTGCCTATAAGGTGATTGTTACTGTATATTGTCTCTGTTCCTTTCTGATCTACTACTTTTAGGGTCTCTCTTTGCTTAGAGGACCCCTTTCAATATTTCCTGTAGAGCTGGTTTGGTGTTTGCAATTTCTTTCAGTTTTTGTTTGTCCTGGAAGCTTTTAATCTCTCCTTCTATTTTCAATGATAGCCTAGCTGGATATAGTATTCTTGGCTGCATATTTTTCTCGTTTAGTGCTCTGAATATATCATGCCAGTTCTTTCTGGCCTGCCAGGTCTCTGTGGAGAAGTCTGCTGCCAATCTAATATTTTTACCATTGTATGTTACAGACTCCTTTTCCCGGGCTGCTTTCAGGATTTTCTCTTTGTCGCTAAGACTTGTAAATTTTACTATTAGGTGAGGGGGTGTGGATCTATTCTTATTGATTTTGAGGGGGGTTCTCTGAACCTCCTGGATTTTGATGCTTGTTCCCTTTACCATATTGGGGAAATGCTCTCTAATAATTCTCTCCAATATACCTTCTGCTCCCCTCTCTCTTTCTTCTTCTTCTGGAATCCCAATTATTCTAATGTTGTTTCGTCTTATGGTGTCTCTTATCTCTCGAATTCTCCCCTTGTGGTCCAGCAGCTGTTTGTCCCTCTTTTGCTCAGCTCCTTTATTCTCTGTCATTTGGTCTTCTATATCGCTAATTCTTTCTTCTGCCTCATTTATCCTAGCAGTGAGAGCCTCCATTTTTGATTGCACCTCATTAATAGCATTTTTGATTTCAACTTGGTTAGATTTTAGTTCTTTTATTTCTCCAGAAAGGGCTTTCATATGTCTCGAGAGGGTTTCTCTAATATCTTCCATGCCTTTTTCGAGCCCGGCTAGCACCTTGAGCATCGTCATTCTGAACTCTAGATCTGACATATTACCAATGTCTGCATTGATTAGGTCCCTAGCCTTTGGTACTGCCTCTTGTTCTTTTTGTTGTGGTGAATTTTTCCGCCTTGTCATTTTGTCCAGATAAGAGTATATGAAGGAGCAAATAAAATACTAAAAGGGTGGCAACAACCCCAGGAAAATATGCTTTAACCAAATCAGAAGAGATCCCAAATCGTGAGGGGGGAGAAAGGGGATAAAAACAGGTTCAGAAAGAAAAAAAAAAAAAAAACAATAAAACAAAAAAAGAAAAAGAGTAAAGAAAAAGTATTAAAAAGAGATATATATATATATATATATATATATATATTAGATAAACTAGTTTAAAAATTTTAAAAAAAGAAAAGGGTAAAAGTTAAAAAAAAAATTGGCAGTAAAAGAGAAAAAAAAATTGAAAAAAAAAAAAATTAAATTAACTGCAAGGCTAAAGAATCATGGGGAGAAAGCCATGATTTCCGTGCTTTGCTTTCTCCTCCTCTGGAATTCCGCTGCTCTCCTTGGTATTGAAACTGCACTCCTTGGTAGGTGAACTTGGTCCTGGCTGGATTTCTTGTTGATCTTCTGGGTGAGGGACATGTTGTAGTGATTCTCAAGTGTCTTTGCCCCAGGCGGAATTGCACTGCCCTTACCAGGGGCCGGGCTGAGTAATCCGCTCGGGTTCACTTTCGGGAGCTTTTGTTCCCTGAGCGCTTTCCGTAGAGTTCCGGAGGATGGGAATGAAGATGGCTGCCTCCTCTCTGGCCTGGAGGAGCCAAGAGCCCGGGGCCCCACTCCTCAGTGCGCCCTCAGAGAACAGTGCCCAATTACTCCCGTCACCCTGGCCTCCGGCCGCGCTCCGAGCTCACCGAGCCTGCGACCGGTTCAAGGTAACCCCGAGCTGTGAGCTCACTCCTCGGCTCCGTCTCTGTAGCCGGCTTCCCTGTTCTAATACCTGTAAGTTCTGCGACACTCAGACACCCCTGATCCTTCTGTGACCCTGCGGGACCTGAGGCCACGCTGACCCCGCGTGGGCTTCACCCCAGTTAAGCCTCTGGAGCGATGTCCCTCAGCGGAACAGACTTTTAAAAGTCCTGATTTTGTGCTCCGTTGCTCCGCCGCTTGCCGGGAGCCAGCCCCTCCCCCCGCGGTCTATCTTCCTGTCGCTTTGGATTCACTTCTCCGCCAGGCCTACCTTTCAGAAAGTGGTTCATTTTCTGTTTCTAGAATTGCTGTTCTTCTTCTCTTCGATCTCCCGTTGGATTTGTAGGTGTTTGCAATCTTTAGATAAGCTATCTAGCTGATCTCATGCTACCTGAAGTAGTCTCAGCCTGCTACTTCTCTGCCATCTTGACTCCTCCCTCTGATTTTTTTTTAACTTTAAAAATTTTTTAGGGGCACCTGGATGGCTCAGTGGGTTAAAGCCTCTGCCTTCACATCAGGCTCTCTGCTCAGCAGGGAGCCTGCTTCCCTTCTTCTCTCTCTGCCTACTTGTGATCTCTTTCTGTCAAATAAAAAATCTTAAAAAAATTTTTTTCAATGTTTCAAGTTTTTATTTAGTTAACATAAAGTGTATTACTAGTTTCAGGAGTAGAATTTAGTGATTCATCATTTACACATAACACCCAGTGCTCAATTCAAGTGCCCTCCTTAATACCCATCACCCATTTAGCCCATTACCCTGCCCACCTCCCCTCCTGGTATATGATTTTTTTTTTAATATATTGTTGGAATTGTCTTGCTAATATTTTGTTGTGCATTTTTGCATCTACATTCACAAGAGATTTTGGCCTGTAATTCTTTTTGTGGTCTTTATCTGGCTTTGCTAAGATAATGCCGCTTTCATAGAATGAATTTGGAAGCTTTCTTTCCTCTTCTAGTTTTTGGAAGAGCTTAAGAAGGATGAATATTAACTCTTCTTTAATCTTTCTTAGAATCCACCTGTGAAGCTGTCTGGTCCTGAACTTTGGGGTTTTGGGGGACTTTTTTGATTATGGATTCAGTTTCATTAGTGTTAATTGGGCGGTTCAAATCCTCCTTTTTATCTTGCTTTAGTTTTGGTACTTTATATGTTTCTAGGAATTTATCATTTCTTCTAATGTATCCAATTTGTTCACCTATAGGCTTTCATAATATCATGTTGCAATTATATTTCAATGGTGTTGGTTGTTATTTTTCTTCTATCATTTAAGATTTTGAATCTTTGTTTGTTTAGTTTTTGGTGATTCTGGCTAGAGGCTTATGAATTTTGTTGATCTTTTCAAAGAACCAGTTCCTGGTTTCATTGATCTGTTCTATTATTTTTTGCTTATTTTTTTCCATATCATTTATTCCTATTTTAATACATATTATTTCCTTTCTCTTGCTGGATTGGGTTTGAATTGTTCTTTTTCTAGCTCCTTTTGATGTAAAGTTAGTTGTTTGAGATGTTTTTTGGGTTTGTTTTTTTTTTTTTTTTTCATCTTGAGGTAGGCCTGTATTGATTGCTATAAGCTTTCCTCTTAGAACCACTTTTGCTGTATCCCAAAGATTTTGGATCATTGTGACATCTTCTTTGATTTCTTGGTTGGCCTATTCATTGTTTAGTAGCATGTTATTTAGCCTCCATATATTTCTTGTGGTTGACTTTTAGTTTCATAAAGTTGTGGTGAGAAAAGATTCATGGTATGACTTTGTCTGAATTTGTTAAGATTTATTTTGTGGGCTAATATGTGATCTATTCTGGAAAACGTTCCATGTGAACTCAGAAAGAATGTATATTCTTCTGTTTTAGGATGGAATGTTCTGAATATGTATGTGTTAAAGCCATCTTGGCCAGTATGTCATTCAAAGCCATTATTCCTTGTTGATTTTCTGTTTGGATGATTTGTCCATTGATGTAAATGTATGTTAACATCTCCTCCTATTATTGTATTTTATTTATTAGTTCCTTTATGTTTAACTGTTGTAAACTGTTGTATGTACTTAGATGCTCCCATGTTGGGTGAATAAATATTTATAATTATTATATCCAGTGTTAACCACAAATCAAAAACCAATAATAGATAAGGAAAGAATAAAGAAAAAGAAATCCAAATGTATCTATAAAGAAAGCCAACAAACCATGAAAGGCAGCAAGAGAAGGATCAGAAAAAAAATCTATAGGAAAACCACAAAATAAATAACAAATAGTAATATATATCTATCAATAATTACTTTGAATATAAATGAACTAAGTACTCAAAAAACATGGAGTAACAGAATGAATTAAAAAAGCAAGACCCATTTATATAATGCCTACAAGAGACTCACTTCAGACTGAAAGATACCTACAGATTAAAAATGAAGGGAGAGAGAAACATGAATGTCAAAAGAAAGCTGGGGCAGCAATAATTATAATGGAAAAAACAGACTTTAAAACAAAGTCTGTAACAAGAGACAAAGACATTTGATAACAATAAAGGGCACAGTCCATGACCATATTAGTTTTCTACTGATGCTATAACAAATTACCATGAATTTAGTAGCTTAAACAGCACAATTCTATTATTTTGCAGTGTTGGAGGTCAGACATCCTAGATAAGTCTTGCTGGACTAAGAACAAAGTCTGAGCAGGACCACATTCCTTTTTGAAGGTTAAATATTTGATTGCCATTTCCAGTTTCCCAAAGCCAATTACATTCCTTGGCTCATGGTACCTTCCTCCATCTTAAAGATTAAGGCCTCCTTATGCTGCTGTCTTGGTTTCTGTACAACCTGTTTAGAGGTCTGTTTTTAAGGAATCATGCAATTATATTGGATCTACCTGGATGACAAAGTTTTTAAAATCTGTTATTACTTCTTCATCAGTCTTGAAAGTTACCCATTTTATTTTTTCTTTTGACAATTACACTTAGAGTTTTATTATCACTACTTAATTTTATACAGTCAAAATTTAATAAAAGGGTGCCCTCTTTATCTAATGTCAACTCAATAAAATATTTCTATCTTGTCTTATACCCCAAACATTTGCTATTATCATTACTATTGTATTTCTAGCCAAAACTTATTTAAACGTATCCAAGTCACTACTTTCGTCACTACTTCTTGCATTTCATTCCATTCTTCAAAGTTTAATTTTCTTCTATTTTATCTCCTACAATGAGGGCTTGTTAAAGATAAAGGTTCAACTCTTGGGGCACCTGGGTGGCTCAGTGGGTTGAGGCCTCTGCCTTCGGCTCAGGTCATGATCCCAGGGTCCTGAGATCGAGCCCTGCATTGGGCTCTCTGTTCAGCAGGGTTAGAAATCTTTAAAAAAAAAAAAAAAGGTTCAACTCTTGTCTAAAATTATCTACATTTAACCTACACTATTTTTTTTTAAGATTTTATTTATTTATTTATTTGACAGACAGAGATCACAAGTAGGCAGAGAGAGAGAGGAAGAAGCAGATTCCCTGCGAAGAAGAGAGTCTGATGTGGGGCTCAATCCCAGGACACTGAGATCATGACCTGAGCCAAAGGCAGAGGCTTTAGTCTACTCAGCCACCCAGGTGCCCCTAACCTACACTATTACATGTTTTAAAAGTTTTAGCTGACTGCTCTTATACTACATTATCACCTGGATTTTATTCTTGCTTGATTAGCTAGATGTCAGAATAGTATAGTGGTTATTGACTAAGCAGGTAAGCTTTTGTTTATTCTTTATTTCTTTGAGGAATTTTTCTTAGTCTTGCTTAATTGTGTTTATTTGGCCTTTTTAGTGCTCACTTCATGTCCTGATTTTGATGATTTAAGTCTCTTTATAATTCTGGAAAATACTTTGCCAATTTCCCTTTAATATTGCCTTTTCCCCATTTTTTCTCATTATGGTTTATATAAACATTATGAAACATAACTTCAATTTTTCCTTTATTTCTCAACATATTTTCAACATCTTTCTTTTATTTGAAAATTTTTGCAATTTCCCCAAACTAATTCTATTTTCAATTGTTCCAAGTATGTTTATTTTATTTACTTAGTTTTAAAAAAACACATTATTTTTTTGAATTGTAGAAGTTGTATATTTGTATGTTCTTTCTCATAGTGCCCTATTTAAGTATTGGAGTATTTTTATTTTTTTAAACATAGAAAAAAATGCTGCTATCTAGCTTTATCCTTCCTATAAAATTTGAATTAGCATGACCTATAGTCATTTTCAGACCACAAATTTTAGTCATGTCTTCTAGATTTTTTGCATTTTTCTTTGATTTCATCACACCATGAGGACCAACTGATTACTATATTTAATGTAATTGAACTGTAACATGTAGTATAATCTGTATGGAAGCAACCAGCCTCAAATCAGGGGAAGTCAGATTGGCTTAATAAAAAAAAAAAAAACCTCAAAGCCTGTAAGTTTAAGGTTATAGTTCTCTGGAGACATACCTAATTTTTCATTTGAATACTGTTGATCCTACATATAATTCTCATAATTTTGATGGCCCCTAAGACTTTCATTTTGAGTAAAACAGAATAAAGTAATACAGAGAATACAAATGCCTAGATGTAGAGAATATAGGAGGGATGATACAAACACAGATCAGCCTGAAAATATATTCATGGCCACTAATGAAATGTGTAAGTATAATTAGGTAGTTATAAAACTATCCTATAGAGAAAGAAAATTGTTGAAATATTCTTATTGTATGAATGCCATTATCAGATTTCTGCTTTAGGAAGTTAACATAGTTTTCATTGAAAATGCAGATATAATATTGAAATAGAATGCCACATGTATCTGTATTTTTCTGTCTATTGTGAACTCTGAAAGGTAGACTCAGTGACTATATATAAATATATGTGTGTGTGTGTGTGTGTACATATATGTATATATATGTGTGTGTATATGTATATATATATATGCATACATTCACACACACATATCTATGTGTATATATATATATATAAAATATACATACATACAAACATGGAGCAGTGGTTATAAATTCAGACTCAATCGCTGGAATACCATAGTGTTCTCTAAGTGGTAGCTGAATTAAACTAAAAATAGTGTAAGATTCAAATTTATCACATGTGTTTCATGTATATCTTTTAATATTACAACTTAAAACCTAATAAAATGGCTAACTATAGTAAATATTTCAACTAGATATGTATAGTTTCTTCTATAAAACTTAAAAGGTTTATATAGACATTGAGTTCTAATAGTAGAATATTAAACTATCAAGAATAAATAGTAACATGTTATGTATCCAGATTATATTGTCATAAGTACACTGAACTATTTTTCTACTAATAACATGTAAGATAATTATGTTCATTATAATATGGTCTAAATGGTGTAGCATTTCCATCAAGATAAATACATCCATGAAACAGAATTAATATCCTAGAAGTAGACCAGCAAATACAGAGTCATTTGATTTCTAGCAAAGGTTAACAAATGATAGTCTTTTTAACAAATAGTGATGAACCATTAGAAATCCGTATACAAAGAAATGAACCTTGAACCATATTCTTCACCGAAAGTAAATGCAAAGTGGATTATGAACCTAAGTTTTGAATTGAAAACTATACCTGAAGAGAACAAATCAAGACATATTTGTGATACTGGATTGGAAAATTTTAAATAGAACACAAACCATAAAATATTGATAAATTAGGGGGCATCTGGGTGGCTCAGTGGGTTAAAGCCTCTGCCTTTGGCTCAGGTCATGATCCCGGGGTCCTGGGATCAAGCCCCACATTGGGCTTTCTGCTCAGCAGGAAGCCTGCTTCCTCCTCTCTCTCTGCCTGTCTCTCTGCCTTCTTGTGATCTCTGTCAAATAAATAAATAAAATCTTTAAAAAAATATTGATAAATTAGGCTTCATAAAAAGGACATCTGATTTATATAGGTCACTGTTAATAGATATGAAAATTCAATTGAAAAGACAAGTCACTGACGGATAATATTTACAGATCAATATCTGATAAATGGTTTATACCCTGAATATATGAAGAACTCTCCAGACTCAATAATAAGAGAACACAAACCACAATTTCAAAAGGCCAAATGTTTGACTCTACACTCTATCAAAGAAGATGTTCAGATAAAAAATAAGTACATGACAAGATACTCGACAATACTTTTCATTAGAAAAATACAAATTAAGTCACAATGAGGCAATATTTACACATGTATGAAAATGTTTAAAATGAAAAATGATAACATACCAAGTGTTGGTGAGACTATGGATCAGCTGGAACTTTCACACACTGCTCCTAGGAACTTAAAATGGTATCACCACACCACTCTGAAAATCCAGTATGTCAGTTTCTTAAAAGTTAAACATATACCTATCATATAAAGCAGTCATTCCCTTCTCACATATTCTCCCAAGAGAAATGAAAGCATAGGTACACAAATATTTAGTACAGCTCTATTTGTAAAAACCAAAATCTGGAAACAACTCTACTGTCCATCAAAAGACAAATGGGGAAAAATGTGAATATTAAATATACTCATATTCATTGGACTCCTATTTGGCAATAAAAGGGAATTTATTCTACAACCAACACATGGATGAAAAAAAATTACACCAAGTGAGATAAGGAATTGAAAAAATATATGATATATAACTAAAAAAAAATTTTCAAGATAATTCATTACTATTCATAGTGACAGAACATGCAATGATATTTGAAGAAGGAGATGGGGAGAAGAGGTGAGAACAAAGATGACAAAGGAGCTTGCGATAACTATATTCAATAAACCTGTTTTTTAAAAGGTCTACAGTAAAACATGCAGCAACATTAAAAGTCAACTGATGAGGCATCAGATATACAAAATGAGCCTGAAGCATTTGAAGTACTTGGAAAACACTGTGCTGAAAGTATTGTATGGTGACTAACATAATAATAATAATAATAAAATATGTCAAAAGAACACTGGAGTCAATAGAAAAAGTACAGTGACAATTCTTCCAAAGAGTACATTATGGAAGAGGAGGGTAGGAGAGAATAACATTACAGTGGAGAAACCTGACAAACACTACCTCAAGAACAAGAACAACCTCAACAATTGTTAAATCATGTTGATTATATATGCACCTCTCAATACAAGGTGATGAAAATGGCACTTTACTCTGTGGTCTTATTCCCAAAAACCCATAACCCTAGTCCAGTTGTAAGTAAAACACAAGACAAGCTCAACGGATGGATTTTTACAAAATACCTAGCCAGTGTTATCAAAATTATCAACATCATCAAAACAAGGAAAATCTGATGAGCCTGAAACTACATGAAAACTAAATGTAATGTGATATGATAGGTGGGATCCTGGAACAGAAAAAGAACTTCAGGTATGGGGGTCTAAATCAGGAATATGCTGTATAATACATCAATGTCAATTAATTAATTAACTATGTAACAAGTGTACCATGCTGACATAAGATATTAATAATAGGGGAAACTATGGGGTATGTGGAAACTTTCTGTTCTCTCTTCATAAATTTTGTATAAATCTAAAACTATCCTAAAATTAAAAATTTTATTTCAAAAAACAATTAACTGAAGCATACTACAGGAAGAAAAAGCACCAACTTTGTTCTATACAACTTTTACACCATTCTTCTCTTCAATTTTCCATTTTCTTGTGGACTCCACCCAGTGAGTGAATAAAACAGCTCTACATGGAGCACTCATTCCAAGTGTTTTTTGTTTTTTGTTTTCAGTTTTTACAAGTATTTTTAATATAACATTTTCATTGTTTTTTAAGAAGAAACACAGACACTAAACATGAATGAAAAAGTTGTCCAGTAATAAAAAGTGAAAGATAACTTCTCTATGTGTCTTAAAAGATCAATAGCAGTTGATCAAATTCAAACTCTATAGGTTTCACTCCCAGCTATAGTACACTTAAGGGCATAACTTAATCAATTGCTTAATCCTTTGTGGGGAAAAGTAGAATAGGCCCTTCATAGACGGTGAGCATTAAAAGGTTTAATTTATGCAAAATATTTGCAATTCCATAAGGTCACTATTACTGTTTATGCCTCTCTACTATATTT
The DNA here is from genome assembly GCF_010015895.1 of Lontra canadensis. NCBI lineage: Eukaryota > Metazoa > Chordata > Mammalia > Carnivora > Mustelidae > Lontra > Lontra canadensis. The sequence goes on from NW_022631045.1 coordinate 2,789,440, forward strand.
TATGTACAATAAACTCCTAATGCAGCACAAACTCTTGTTCTTTTTTTCTTTAACATTTTTAATTTTAACCCTCTTTATACACTTACATACCAATTATTTTTGCTTGGAAACAGTAGGATGTGTCTGGAGACAATTCAAGCCTCATGTTAATTATCTGAAATCCAATTTGTTGTCTACATCTCTTTAGAAATGTGAGCTATGTAGTATGCAATATTCATAATATGGCTAGATACCTCATATGAGAGTAATTTAATTGTCAGTGCTGCTCAACCATTGTTTAATGAATTCCTAACAATTTGAAAGGCAATCTGTTGGAAGGCCATTATTAAATTTCATATTTGCTCTGCAGTTTTCTTCACCATTGCTTCATCTATTTAGGATTATGATAACATTAACTTTTGAATTCCTGTAAAAAATAGGACTTTAAAAAAAAAAGGACTTTTGTGCATGGTACAAAATTTGAACTTCTTATCTACCTGGAAGATAAAGTAGATACATTTTTAAGGTAGGGCTTGCAATTAAGCCAAAAGGGGGATGATAACACTAGTCTGCATATTGTTCATCAATTTATACAGTATCAACAAAAGGATATTATGGTAGACACTGGAGGAAAAATCAGGTAATTACAGCAGAACTTAATCTTACTTATAAATAGCTTAATAAATTGTAATCACTAACATCTCAAAAAGCGAATTACATCAAGACACATTTTATTTATACTACTGATCATGCCACAAAACATAATAGATTATATATTACTATATTAGTTTGTTGTAATATCTCAAAGGCACCTGGGAAATTGGGAAATGAGCATGTATACCCACCCAGACCAAATAACCCAGTTAAATTTGAAGAAAAAACCTCATGAAATCAATAACTTTAGGGTCAAAATTAAAAATAATAAAGATATAGAATGGATATTTTCACAGACTCTTCAGTACTCTTTGGTGAATTAAAGAATTCTATGTTGTATATATTGAACACTTTCAGGATTTCCAAAACCATTCAAAAAATAACCTGTACTTGTTATTTAAGCATGGACAAGAATGCTGAGATGGCAGATAATCATGATTGAACTATGGTATATATATGTACATACACCCTTTCAGGGGATCAATGAGATCTTCTAAAAAAAATATATAAAATGCAAACATTCTCCAGATTTTGGAGAGGCATTACTAATGGGAAGATCTGCTAAGCATGTTGTAACTGTTTAATATGGATAAAAAGAATTAAAATTAATTGGGATATTGCTGAATGAAAATAATCTAGAACATTTAAGAAAAACACATCAGTTCAGGTGGATTTCATGAAGCTTTATTTTTGAAGCACTGAGTGAAGGTTTTCAAATTATCAAGAGAATTGGGATTACTTAGTACTTATATTTCAGAATCCCATATGGATTCCCTGGCCTGATATTTAATACCCACTACTTGAACTCATTATACAAATGCTATCCATGAAACAATGATAGCTATATGCCACAGTGTATGATGTGTTTACAATGAAAAAGATGCCAATTTGAATTCTCACCATAAATGTAAGGGTTTAAAATTACTCTGTCTCAGAACCCTTATTTTCTACCTATAAATAAGAACTTGTGATTACATGCTGTAATTTTTACCATTCTTGGTGCCTAGCAATCCTTCCTGCATTCCTGAAATTACAGATCCCATCTTCCTGGACACAGGGTAGTCATGTCACATAGGCTATGCTAAGTCAACCCCAACTCTATTTCCAACCTCCAAGACTGGCTGTTGCCAAGAGATGGGAATATTACTAAGGCTGGGCCAAACTCCTTTTCTCCAATATTTTACTCATCATGGTGATGAGGGAGACTGGGTCCCTTATTCTTTTGTTCTGATAGCTGTAAGGCATTAAGTCAGAGTTGACTACAGACATGCTTCTGATGAAAAGAAATGTATCTGTAACAGCAAAGAACAGGCTAGACAGAATCAAGAGACATTCTGAGGCCAGTTCCATCCCTGATAATCCCATGGTTTCCAGTATACATCATACTATCCCACTTTCAAAATGAAGCCCAGTATAGATGTGTTAGCTACTTATAACTATTTCACTAATATTCCTTCCTTGGAATATTTTTGGACATAAAAGAAAGTACATGTAAAGTACATGTACAGTCACAGGTTAAAAAGAGTGTAAGCCAAGGCCATTATAACTATGATTTATTTTCCTCATTTCACATATAAAGATTCTCAATTATTAGTTAATGCAGCCTGGGGTTCAAGAATAAAAGTTTAAAAAATATATATAGATAGATATTTGATAAATTTGCTATGACAACTGCTATAACCAGTATTCTCAATGTAACTACTAGTAGTAATAGCACAACTATTATTATTACTATGACTACTATATCACCTAACATTTGCCAAATGACTGTTTCTGGCACTATACTAAAGATGTTCTATGCATCATCTCATTTAATTTACATAGGAATTATTACTACATCAGTTTTATCATCACAGCTTATAATGGAATAAAACATTAATGAGGTTAAGTGGTATAAACTGAACTCATGGTCATGCTTATTGGCAAAGGTATAATTCAGATGAAAATTGTGTATTTACATGAAACATCCAGATAGTTCTCTAATTTCTCTGCATGTGGCATAAGCCCAAGTGGCAGGACCACTGAACATTTCAAAATGAAACAACAAAAAAAATTTTGCAAACTATAATATGAATGCCAACCCTGTTTGATCACAAATCTGTTAAGAGGAAAAGCATATCATACTTCATTTTATTGATTCACCTTTAATATATTTTATATAATATACAACAAATTTGGTAGATAGCATTTACATATTTAGGATTTATAAAATGAGGATTGAAGAATGGCTCAAAGTGTATTTTGGTGTTGCTATAGTTTCTACAGTAAAAATCTTGAGAGAATTTGTCATAAGCAATATATCTAATAAATGCCTCTGCTAAGAAAAAATAGAATTTGTCATAAACCCAGATATGCTGGAAAAAAGAAGATTATACTTAAACTAAATGGAAGGGCAGAATATTGCTAGAGGGAGATTTAGTTTCCAAAGGAGTCAGAAAATGCCAATTTAGGGAGTTGTTCCCTTCATCTATTTTGCATCCAATTTTTAAATGTTCTTTATTTGGATTTAGTCATATGTTGGTCACATCTTCTGCAACCAAATCTCTTAGTCACTTCTGGTTCAGCTTCAGTGTCCTTTTCTTTATATTACATTACTTAATTTTTTTTAAACTACCTTCTGGGAAAAACTATATTCTTCTTCCTTTCTCTGCTGTCAAAATGATTTAAAGTGTGACCTCTCAATCAATGGACAGTAGCCACTTCATCTTTAAACGATTTTTTCGTTCTGATTCTCTTTTGTCTTTTGTTCTCTAAATGTGCCATCTAAAGCAGTACTTTTGAGTTGCTCAAATTGGTCCATTTCTTGAATTGTTTTCCCCTTTCAATGTTTCATTTAATGTTTCTCTAATGGTTAGTTACTGTCAGAAGTCCTGCAAAAAGGTATGTCTTTGAGTTTATGTCCTCACTAATGCACATAATCTTGAATACTTAATAATACAATTCTTTGAAAAGGATGCAGTTTTATCTAATTGCAGGCTCATTTTCTTGTCCTTCTTGTAGGATGTGTACTGTGAAATTTCTGTTGGCATTTTTTATCTTAATTTTGCTTTCATAATAGAAAAAACTTCAGAGAAAACATCTTTTCTGGATGTCAAGCATAATTTTACTTTCAATAAATAAATACTGAATATGAATGAAAAAGGGAAGAAAACAAAGTAACATTTGTTGCCTTTTTTTTTTTTTTTGCCAGTTATTTTGCACTATTCTAGATATTACCTCATTTAATGTTCACCACAACTCTATACCATTTGAGAAATGTTCATCAAAAGTAGATGAATGTGTGTAAATTTTTTAGTAAGTTTTGTTTCACTGTAAAGCTATAAACCAAGCCTTTGCTAATTTCTATATGTTAAATGAAATACAGGAAGCAGTTATTAAAGTTCTAAATATAAAAAATTGATTTGTCAAAATATTGCTTAAAATGAAAAACATTTCCTCATGCTAATTTTTGTTGTTGTTGATAAATCATTCATTTGTGTGAATACCTCCCGTCCCCCTCAAATAGGCGAGACAGATGATAGGCTCTGAACAGTATATCTTATTTTTGGCTCACTATACATAAGGTAGATATTCACCACAAGCTTACCTGGAAAGCATATTTGTCCCTACCAGACCCTGCACAACTCACCCATCCTTGGCTAATTTTTTTCTTTTTTGCAAAGATCTCCATTTTCCAGTCAACTTTTTCTAGCTTTACTTTCTCTTCACCACTTGTTTAGATTATTTTTCTGTATAGATCTGAATCTTAAGTACAGTGTCTTAAACTCTAATTTTGGCAAACTTTCCAAAGATACCTTTTGATCCTAACAAGAACCCTGTACTCTTTCCACTTCCCCCACTAATAATCAAATAGCCATTTTGTAAAGATGTATGACTTCTGAAAATGAAATTAAGAAAAACAATTTCATTCAGAATAACATCAAAGAGAATAAGATACTTGAGAATGAATTTATCAGAAAGAGTTTAAGACCTCTGAAAATAACAAGTGTTGCTAAAAATTTTAAAAGATCTAAGATAAATGGAGAAACATTCCATATTCATGCATAGGAAAGATCAATATCACTAAGATAACAATTCTCCACATTTTTATCTATAGGTTCAACACAACCCCTATTAAAACCCAGATTATTTTTTTTCCCAAAAGGCCAAAGGTTCTTTGATATGATACCAAGATATGATACCAAAATAATGGTACATAACAGAAGAAACTAAATATAAATTGGACTTTATTAAATAAATAAACTTCTTGCTTCAAAAGACACACCTAAGAAAATGAAATGTTAGAGATTAAGAACAAAAATGTGTGAAGCATATATATATGATATATGTACATATCTTTATATATGATATGTCTTCGATTACATATATTTTTTCTTTTTACATATATTTTTTTCTTGACCTAAAATGAGTTCACAAAGATTTTCTTCTAGAAGTTTTATAGTTTTAACCTTTGCACTTTGGCATATGATCCATTTTTCATTAATATTTGTATATGATAAAAGGGAAGTATCTAAATTTTCATAAGAAAATCCAATTTTCTCACTATAATTTGTATCCAAAATAAAGAACTCTTACAAAGTAAAATAAAAAACAATACGATTAAAAATGAGCAAATAAACTGAATAGACATGTCACTAAAAAGGGTATATGAATGGCTAGCAAGCACATGAAAAGATGCTCAGCAGCAAAAGCCATCAAGAAATGCAAATTAAGGGGCACCTGGGTGGCTCAGTGGGTTAAAGCCTCTGCCTTTGGCTCAGGTCATGATCCCAGGGTCCTGGGATCGAGCCGCATCCAGCTCTCCGCTCTGCAGGGAGCCTGCTTCCTCCTCTCTCTCTGCCTGCCTCTCTGTCTGTCAAATAAATAAATAAAATCTTTAAAAAAATGTAAATTAAAATCATACAACCTAATTAAACCCTTAGGAATAGCTATAGTTAAAAAGAAGATAATCGATAGTGTAGGCAAGGGGATATGGAGAAACCAGAATCTTCATATATTGCAAATGAGAATGTAAAAGCAGTACAGCCACTCTGAATTGTTTCTTAAAAAGTTAACATAAAGGGCATCTGGGTAGCTCAATCAGTTAGCTGTCTGCCTCCAGCTCAGGTCGTGATCTTAGGGTCCTGGAATAGAGCCCCATATCGGGCTCCCAGTTCAGCAGAGAGTCTACTTCTCCCTCTCTCTCTGACCCCCTCTCCCCCCTTGTTCATTCTCTCTCTCTCTCTCTCATTCAAAAACATGCTAAAAAAAGTTAACATAAGCTTATCTTATGGCCTGACAGTTGTACTTCTGAGTGCATGAAATAAAACCTAGGTCCACACAAAGACTTGTGTTCATAGGTTTATTCGTAATAGTGAGAATCTGAAGAGCCCACATCTCCAAGAAGGTGTAAAGGGATAAACTGTGGTTTAGCTACACAACAGACTACTACTCAGTCATAAAAAGGAATAAAATATTGATATATGCTACAACATGAAGAAGCCTCAAAAACATTGTGCTAAATGAAAGAAGTTGGAAAGGACATAATATGAATTGCCCAGTAAAACCAAATTTATATAGATAGAAAGCAGATAGTGGCTGCCTGGGGCTAGAGTCAGTACTGAGAATGCCTGAAAATGTACATGGGATCTACCTGGGATGGAACTGGATTTCAGTTACATAACTATAAATTTACCGACTGTCAAAAAAGTATACATTTAATGTGGGTAAATGTTATGGTATATGTATTAATTTTCTCTTGTTGTAACAAATTACCAAAAGATTAGTGGCATAAATGACACAAATTATTTTGTGTTTTTATAGATCTAACATCTGGTAAGGGTCTCACTAAGCTAAAAAAAAAAAAAAGGTATTGGCATGCTTCATTCCTTTCTGGAGCTCTACAGGAGAAAACATTTCTTTATTAATACAGATTTCAGAATTCAGTTCCATCTGTAAAACTGCTCTGAGAATAAGATTTCTGTTTCCTTGCTGGATGTTAATTATGGGGGTTACCCTTAGCTCTGAGAAGCCTCTTGTCCATAGCCCTCTATATCTTGGTATCAGTGGTGGGTATCAGATCCTTTTCATGACGCCATAACCTCCTCCCATCAGTGATCCCTCTTTGATCCAGCCAGAAAATGTTCCCAGATTTTAAAGACTCAAATGATTGGGCCCACCAGGATTATCTCATCATCTCAATGTCCTTAACTTTAATCAAATCTTCAAAGTCCTTTTGCCATGTAAGGTAACATATTCAAAGGAGGTATTAAGATGTAGACATATTTGGGGATCCATTGTTCTGCCTACAGGAAACATTATTATTTCTTCATGTAGATTTTTTTTTCTACATCATTTCTTAAAATCTAACACTCTATGGTAGAGTCTCTGAATAATCCCTTGTAGAACATTACATCATCTGTGAACAAAGACACTTTAATGACTTCCACTCTGATCTATTTTTGTTTCTTTCAATTTTCTGATTTCATATAACCCCATCCCTTAACTACCTAAGAGCTTTCCTAGATTCTCAGGCTGAAAATGTCAGAGCCATCCTTGATTCCTTTCTTCAAGCCCCATAAAAGATTCCTCAACAAGTCCTGAAAGCTATACCTAGAAACACATAATGAAAATGACTACTTCACTACCTCAACCTGTACCACTCTATTCCAGATTTCTGTAAGATTTCACTTAAGTTTCCATTAACTGATGCTTTAAAGATCTCTCCACTTCCATCCTTGTCATGCTCTCCTTTGTCCAGTCTGTTCCATTTAGTAGTCAGAGTGATTACATAAAATTATTATTAACCAGAGTACTTAATAAAAGTACTCACTAAGGACAAATACTCATTGAGTCCTTACTTTATATCCTCACTCTTGTATATAGTTTAGAGGGATTAATCCACCTAAATTTTTAAATAACCCTGTAAGGTCAGTATAATTATTTTCCCCATATTCAAAAGTTAGAATTTAAAGCACTGAAAATTTAGCTTATATAAGAGTAGACATCTAGCAAATCCAGCAGCCAGGATTTGAACATGGGCCAATTATTCCAAAACCCATAATACTCCTAACTGCTATGCTATAGTCAATATATTATTTTTCAAGTATAATTGAATATTACTAAGCTTTATTGGTTTATTTTGAGTTTTGTCAGAGCCACAAAATGCAAAAACAGCCACCACTTTCCCATTTTATCCTCAATGTATATACTTAGAAGGCTAAGGAAAGCAAAATGGTTGCCAATATCATTGGCCTTATAGACAGTGCTCTGCTTGCTGGGAGAGGCATTCATCTCCCCAAAGAGATGATAGAGAGACTGCAAGATAATCACTGATGTTGCTGCCACAAAGAGGACTGGCATTCTGTTTCCCAGGTGGATTTCTGTTTAGGCAGTGAACTTGCTGAACTTCCTCTGTGCCTTTCTCAGTAGAGAAAATAACCAGAGTGAGGCTGGCTTGAAGTCTAGGAGCCTGCATGCCTATCTTCTGGGAGCTAGACTGCCAGTGTGGGTGGTAAAAGGCAACTGAGCAGGAGTCAGAACTCCTGAACCTGAAGGGCCTCCAAAGAATTGTCACACATGCTATGCAGGAGCCAGCGGATGAGTGCCTGCCACACAGAAGCTGATGGCCAGCTGTGTAGGTCAGAGACACAGTGAAAGTTGGCAGGAAGAGGCCTAAAAACCAAATGCAGCAATAAAGTAAGGACCATTTGTCCTTATTCCTCTATCTCCCTACTCTCAACATTGAGAAGGACTTACACCATACCATCGGAAGAAAGAAGGGCTAGAACTTTGAAACATGTGGTTCAAATATACAACTGAAAAATATTATTTTTTAAGTTTCTATTTACATTCCAGTTAGTTAACATGTAGTGTAATATTAGTTTCAGGTGTACAATATAGTGATTCAACACTTCCATATATCACTGTACCCATGGCAAGTGCACTTCCTTAATCTCCATCATCAATGTCACCCATCCCTCACCCACCTCCTATTTCTTGGTTTGACTCGCCCCTGGTCCCCTTTGCTCATTTGTTTTATTTCTTAAATTCCACATATGAATGAAATCATATGGTTGTTGTCTGTGACTGATTTCACTTAACATTATACTCTCTAGCTGCATCCATGTCCTTGCAAAGAGCAAGATTTCATTCTTTTTTATGGCTGACTCATATTCCATTGTGTTTATGTGTGTGAGACCTCTTTTTTATCCATTCTTCAGTTGATGGACACTTGGGCTGTTTTCATAGTTTGGCTATTGTAGACAATGCTGTTATAAACACTGGGGTGCATGTATCCCTTTGGGATAGTATTTTTGTATTCTTTGGAATAAATACCTATATTGCAATTGTTAAGATATAAGGTAGTTCTATTTTTAAACTTTTGAGGAACCTCAATACTGTTTTCCACAGTGGCTGTACCAGTTTGCATTCCTACTAACAGTGCAAGAGGATTCCCCTTTTTCCATATACTAGGCCACACCTGTTGTTTCTTGTGTTGTTGATTTTAGACATTCTGACAGGTGTGAAGTGGTATCTCATTATAGTTTTGATTTGCATTTCCCTAATGATTAGTGATGTTGAACATCTTTTCATTTATCATCTGGATGCCTTCTTAGGAAAAATGTCTATTCATGTCTTCTCCCCATTTTTTAAATTGGATTATTCATTTTTTGAATGTGGAGTTTTGTAAGTTTTTATATATCTTGTACTAACCCTTTATCAGATATGTCATTTGCAAATATCTTCTCTGATTCAGTAGGTTGACTTTTAGATTTGTTGATTATTTCCTTTGGTGTGCAGAAGTTTGTTTTGTTTTGTTCGTTTTAGTTTTATCATTTTATTAATTTTGTTAATTACCATATAGTACTTCATTAGTTTTTGATGTAGTGTTCCATGATTCATTATTTGCTTATAACACTAAAAGCTTTTAATTCTGATGTAGTCCAGATAGTTTATTTTTGCTTTTATTTCTCTTGCCTCAGGAGACAAATCTAGAAAGAAGTTGCTATGGCCAGTGTCAAGGAAGTTACTACCTGTGTTCTCTTTTAGGGTTTTTATGGTTTCAGATCTCACATTTAGGTCTTCAATCCATTTGAGTTTGTTTTTATATGAGCTATGAAGGTGGTCCAGTTTCTTTCATTTGCATTTGGCTGTTCTGTTTTCCCAACACCATTTGTTGAATAGAACAGCTTTTTTCCATTGGATAGTCTTTCCTGCTTCATTGAAGATTAATTGACCATATAACCATATGACCGTATAACTGTGGGTTCATTTCTGGATTCTCTATTCTGTTCTATTGATCTATGGGCCTATTTTTGTGCCAGTACCATACTGTTTTGATTACTACAGCTTTACAATGTAACTTGAAGTCCACAATAGTGTTGTCTCCAGCTTTGTTTTTCTTTTTCGAGATTGGTTTGGCTATTCAGGGTCTTTTGTGGTTTCATACAAATTTTAGGATTGTTTGTTTCAGCTCTGTGAAAAAATGCTGTTGGTATTTTGATAGAGATTGCATTATATATGTAGATTGCTTTGGGTAGTATACACATTTTAACAATAGTTATTCTTCCAATCCATGAGCACAGAACGTCTTTCCATTTCTTTGTATGACTGAAAGTTTTAATGTAGATTGGGCATTTTTTAATAAAATATGACCAGAAAGAAAACTCTTAGGAATAGAAAGAAATGGATTTTCCAGAACATGGTTTAATCTAGTGACAGATTTAAATAAAAGTTTTATGTTTATTCATTATGCTTTCAGAGTTCTTAATTAACTGGTTATAATAGCTTTAAAGCCCTAGAGCTCAGGCTTCTACCTCATCACTTCTATCCTTCCTCTCACTATATTCCAAATCCAGAGCAAATTATTTGTACTCTCAGGACCTTTACACAGCCTATCTATAGGGCTTTCTCCTACTCATCTTTTTAGATTCCACTGTCATATTTTCAAATAGGCCTTTTCTAAGCACCTTCTATAAAGTTATCCCTCCCCTGACTCAATGACCATATTTTTACTGCCATAACTTCTTTTACTCATTGCATTTCCAATTATAGAACATTCAGAATGGAAAAAAAGTTTTGTTAGCAGCTCTTTTCACACATCCAAATTGACTGTTGCTTAGAAGGTTTTTCTAGAAACTTGGAAAGAAAAGGTTGGAATTGGCCTTTTTTCCCAGGGACAATATGTTTTTTGGAAAGACTTCCACATGGACAGCAAAAGAAACAGTCAGCGGAACCAAAACACAACCAAAAGAATGGGAGAAGCTATTTGCGAATGACATATCAGATAAAGGGCTAGTATCCAAAATCAATAAAGAACTTAATCTCAACACCCAAAAAACAAATAATCCAATTAAGAAATGGGCAGAAGACATGAAAAGACATTCCTGCAAAGAAGACATCCAGATGGCCAACAGACACATGAAAAAGTGCTCCACATCACTCGGCATCAGGGAAATACAAATCAAAACCACAGTGAGATACCACCTCACACCAGTCAGAATGGCCAAAATTAACAAGTCAGGAAATAACAGATGCTGGCGAGGATGCAGAGAAAGGGGAACACTCCTACACTGTTGGTGGGAAAGCAAGCTGGTGCAGCCACTCTGGAAAACAGTATGGATATTCCTCAAAAAGTTGAAAATAGGGCTACCCTATGACCTAGCAATCGCACTACTTGATATTTACCCTAAAGATATAAATGTAGTGATCCAAAAGGGCATGTGCACCCGAATGTTTATAGCAGCAATATCCACAATAGCCAAACTATGGAAATAACCTAGATGCCCATCAACAGATGAATGGATAAAGAAGATGTGCTATATATTGGAATACTATGCAGCCATCAAAACCCTCCCCCCAAATCTTGCCATTTGCAATGACGTGGATGGAACTAAAGGGTATTATGCTAAGTGAAATAAGTCAATCAGAGAAAGACAATTATCATATGATCTCTCTGATATGAGCAATTTGAGAGGCAGGGTGGGGGGTCATGTGGGGTAGGGAGGGGAAAAAAAGGAACAAGATGGGACCCGGGAGGAAGACAAACCATAAGAGATACTTAATCTCAGGAAACAAACTGAAGGTTGTAGGGACAGGGGGATAGAGTGGCTGGGTGATGGACATTGGGGAGGGTATGTGCTATGGTGAGTGCTGTGAATTATGTAAATCTGATGATTCACAGACCTGTACCCCCAAAGCAAATAATACATTATTGCTAATTAGAAGGAAAGGAAGAAAGAAGAAAGAAAGAAGAAAGAAAGAAAGAAAGAAAGAGTTAGTCAGTCTTCCACATGGAAGATGCACTATTAAAAGGCTGCTCCCAGTGACAGTGTTCTTTCAAGGGCCTTATCATTACTCAATCTCCTATGTCTTGGACCAATATATTACCCTTTTCCACTATCTTACTTCCTCCCCAGTTCCAACTCCATTCCTTTGCAATTTATAATATATGAATAGCTGCAAGACTCATCTCCAAGGAAAAATTTAAAACTTTTGTTACTTTTAGCCAGGGTTAAACTGTGACCATGTTATTGGTATATTTGGAGATGAAAAATTCTGTCCTACTATGAGATTTGACCTCCCTATCTGAAAAGATCTCCTTTGCTATCTCCTTTCCAAGTATTGCCAATAAAAATTAAGAACATTAGCTGAAAAAAATTTTTACACACCTGAGTTTGGTACAGTTTTCTATTAGAGCTATGTGAATGACCTAGGCAATTCCTTATGCTGCTTAAACCATCTGATTTTAGAAATGTGATGTTTTTCTTATGATTTGAAGGACAAATGTGACTTTTATAACAACTTCACTGTACCATTTTATTAAATAGGATGGGTGGTGAATGTGGCAGTAAGTCTCTTTAAAGATTCACTTCTGCTCTGCAAGCTCCTGCAAACATTGTAAATGTGCATTAACATTCTGGAGACCAAACTGTCTTTCACAGATAGTAGATATGCAGAGTTAAACAGCATGAATCTGCTAGAGGCATAGCCATATTCCTTCAAGCAAGAGAAAGACAGAATCATTATTCTGCTGGCAAAGTGAATACCTAGAAAAGAAGCCTGGTGTGCATATCCAATCCCTGGTAAATATGTTCTTTGTAAACTGATCATTTAACACATCTCTATCTAAAGATCAATCATTCTCATTAAAAACTAAAGAACCATGATTAATCCCTGAGCTCTGTTTAGTTAGAAAATTATTTTAAACCTTAATTCTACATTTGTTATTAGAAGTTCAGAACCAAACACAGAAATAGATAATACTATGGAAATGTGTAGCTGTTGCAGCATTTATAATATCCAATAGAACAGTTAAAACAATAGTGAAGGGCAAATAGGTAATTATTGGTAATAATATTCCATATAAATTCCAAGAGAGGTCCTGCTCCTTGAGGCTTTTAATGTTTTACTTGGTGATACTTAGGGTTAAATATAAACAGAAATGTAATGATCATGATGGTTTATATTTCATGATGAGATTTAAAACCATTATTAGAATTATCTTTTCCATCTTCAGAACCACCATGGAGAATACTATCATTGTGCTACTGATAGATGCGAAACATAAGCTCAGAATGCCTCAGTGCCCTACCCAAAGTACCATAGCTGATAATGACACTAATGAACTCCAGTTTTGTCTAAGATCAGAAATACTACCACTATAGATGATGGTGTGTATAATGCCTATATATTATTTCCAATTGTGTGTTGAACACAAACATGAATTAATTAGATATGAAGGTGAGAGAATAGGATATTAACTATCACTAAGGGGAAAAAATGCTTTCTTATAGCTTCTGGGCTATAACACTTACACAGTACAGTAGAAAGTTACCATTTTTTTGTCCCTCCAAATTTTTGTTGAGTGCCTACCATGTACTAAGCATAAGTACTTGGCTACTGAAACAAAAAAGAGTTTTTGTTCTGGGACTCATAATTTAATGGAAGGAAAAGAATAAACAAGTAGAAATCAATGTGACAAGTATCAGGAAAGTATTAAGTAGGAAGACATGGTTCACACATGACTAGCTTGGGAAGGTCAAGAAAAATCCCTTTGAAGGGTGAGATAGAAGTCAGGTAGAGGATGTTACATTGGGGGTTAATATGTAGAATGCAAGAGAAAGTGCCTAGTAGGAGGGATGTCACTTGGAAAACAAGAACACTTTCAAAATCACAAAAGGCTAAGATCTTTCAGCAGTATCTTGCCCAGATGGTCCCAAGCAACACACAAGTAGACATTTTGCTAGTGTATTTATTTAAAATGCATTTGGTACTTAAAAAGAATCATTTGTAGGTTATTTGATTAACAACTTACCGACGAAAGAATAGTAATGGTAAAGTTCTGCAAAGTTCCTTACACTATAATTGGAAATCCTCAAAGACCACAAAGACCAACTTAAATTATTAATGCTTAATTATGGATACTATAGAGAATGTTATGGAAAAGGAAAATATATTCAGATTAGTGAAATATTCATAAACTTACAACTAATAAGTAATATTTCCATGCACTAGTCATTGAGATGGCATTACCCAACTCTAACATCATCCAAGTCTTAATGAATCATTTCTATCCATGGGAATGGCATGTTTGTAGTTATCTGGACCTTCTGAAGAGGGCTAATGTGCTTCTTTGGAAGAGGGTTAGTGGTAATCTCTGAGAATATTCCCTAACCTTTTTTCTCTTTCTCACCATAACCCATTTTTACTAATCTTACACACCCTTTACTTCTCTCTTTTTTCTTATTTTCACTGACTGTCAACTACAGAAGTCTGTGCTTGCCAACAAATACAAAACCAAGATATGAGAATTCTAGGGATGATGGTGGAGTAGGAGGATCCTAAACTCACTTTGGTCTAGGATAAACCTAGAAAACTCCTACATCAGTGTAAATAAACCAGAAAACAAATCAAAGACCAATAGAACAGACTCTTCACAGCTGAACATAGAGAACAGGCCACATAGAAAAGTGTAGGAAGGGTAGAAATGTGGTCAGGAATACAACTGATCCACAACACTGTGCAAGGGTGGGAAGAACACCATAGGCACAGAGGAGGAAGAAGAGCAGATCCCACACTGGGAAAACAAGTCCCTGTAATACTGAGATTTTTAAAACATAGGGGTTTAATTTCTCAAGTTCTTACAATCAGGGGGCTTAAAACCTGGAACTCTTGCAGAGCTAGAGGGCCACTGGAAACTGAGATCCCACCCTTAAAGAGACAGCACAAAAAACAGCTTTGTTGAGATGAAGCATAAAAGCAATAGTTTGAAAAATACTTGGTGTATACAGAAAGGAGATTTATTTACTAATCTCAAAACTTCTGTTGGAAGATTAAGGTCTCTAGGAGACTTAAGAACAAAAGAGGTGATGGGTACAATTTCCCTCTTTGACATCCAGCCTAGATAGTTGGGCACCTATAAGAACCAGCTTTGCTCTACCACTCTCCACCTAGCTTTTAACAGTGTGCCCCACCCCCTCCTTTCCTGCAGATGTGCCCCCTCCAAAATGCCCTTAGCAGTTCTCCAAAGGCTACACATCCCCTCCACAGCAGGCCTACATATACTTTGCTAACAGAACACTCCACAACTGTGTTCTCCAGCCCAACTCTGCAGGACTCCATCCAAAGTGGCACAACAAGTACAGCAGTGTGTAAGCAGCCCTGACAGGGGCAAGCACTATTCCAAAGTGACTCTTTCCCCAGGGAGAGGGGAGATAACAAGATGCCTCATTTCCACTGAGCCCCAGCAGTGGCCTGGGGGTAGACATTTGGTGTGACTGCAGGTCCTACCCACCAAAGAAAGCTTCTCAGGGGACAACATGGGGAGAGAGTCCTGCAATTCAATGTGACCTCAGCTCTGGCAAATGCCTAGTCTGCCTCAAACTTAAGCTCAAGGCAGCTTCAGACTGGCTCATTAACACAGGCAACAAACCTGCCACATAGACAAAGAGAGCCATTGCAGATAACTGGATTGAAGGCAAACATGGCTCAGTCACAGCAGTAGGGCACACACAACACATACAGGAGTGCCAGGAATGCCTGGCACCCTGATGTGCTAGGGCCTGGTTAACAAGGCTACTGTACAACAGGGAACCATTGGGCCTCTTCTTCATAAGGTCACTACCTGCAACTGCATTTCCTAACACAAAGAAATACAGAGAGTTAAATAAATGGAGAGACAGAATATGTCACATATGAAGAACAGGACAAAAATCACAGCAAGAGTGCTAAAAGAAATGGAGATAAGTAACCTGCCTGATGGAGAATTTAAAGTCATGGTCATAAAGACACTCAGTGGACTTGAGAAAAAGGGAAGGATCTCACTGAGATCATCAATAAAGAGCTAGAAAACATGAAAAAGACCAATGAGAAATAAAGAATGCAATAAATGAAATTAACAATACAATAGCAGGAATAAATAATAAACTAGAGGAAGTAGAAGAATAAATCAGTGACCTGGAGGACAGAGTAATAGAAAGCAATCATACTTAACAGGAGAAAGAAAAATTATAAATAAAAAATCAGTCTAGAATAAGGGAACTCAGTGACACCATCAAGCACAATAACATTCACATTATAGGGAACCAAAAAAGAGAAAAGAGAGGAAAGGGGTGGAAGAAAATTCATTTGACAAAATAATAGCTGCCTAAAAGAAACTCATTTCAGACTGAAAGACACATTCATATTGAAAGTAAAGGGATGGGAAAACACCTATCATGCAAAGCAAATTAAAAGAAAGCCAGACTACAATTTGAAACAAAGACTGTAACAAGAGACAAAGAAGGAGATTACATAAAGGGAACAAAGCAACAGGAAGATACAATAGTTGTAAATATTTATACACTTAACAAGGGAGCACTCAAATACATAAAATACCTATTAAGCATAAAGGATGTAATCAATAGTAATACAATAACAGGAGACATTAACACCCAGTTACATCAATGGATAGATCATCTGAACAGAAAATGACAAGGAATCAGTGGCTGGAATGACATATTAGACCAAATCAATCTAACAGATATATTCAAAACATCCCATCCTAAAACAGTAGAACACACATTCTTTTTGAGTGCACATAACATGGAACATTCTCCAGAAGAGATGACAACGTAGGCCACAGAACAAATCTCAACAAATTAAAAAAAGATTGCAGTCATACCTAGCATCTTTTCCAATCACAATGCTATGAAACTAAAAATCAACCACAAGAAAAAATCTGGAAAGAACACAAATACATAGACATTAATTAACATGTTACTAAACAATGAATGGGTCTAACAAAAAATGAAAGAGGTAATAAAAATATATATGGAGACAAATGAATACACAACAGTACAAAATCTATGAGATACAGGAAAGGTTTCTCTAAGAGGGAATTTTATATGAATACAAGCCTACCTCAAAAAGCAAGAAAAAAATCTCAAATGAACAACTGAACTTTACATCTAAAAGGGGGTAGAAAAAGAACAAAAACAACAACAAGAACAACAAAAGCAGCTGAAGGAAGGAAATAATAAAGATTAGAGCAGAAATAGATATAAATAAAATAGAAACTAAAAACATAATAGATCAATGAAACAAGGTGTTTCTTTGAAAAGATCAACAAAATTTATAAACTTTCAGTTATCAAAACAAAAAGAGAGAAGGAGGACTCAAAATTAGAAGTGAGAATAAACAACTGACAGCATAGAAATAGAAAGGATAATAAGAGAATATGATGAAAACTGTATGCCAACAAACTGGATAACCTAGAAGAAATAGAGAAATTCCTAGAAACATAAATTTCTAAAACTGAATCAGGAAGAAATGGAAAATTTTAACAGATCAATTACCAGCATGAAATTGAATCAGCAGCCAAAAAATCCCATCAAACAAAAGTCTAGGATGAGATGGCTTCACAGGCAAATTCTGTAAAGCATTTAAAAAATACTTAATATCTACTCTTCTCTAACTCTTCCAAAAACTAGAATAGGAAGGAGAGCTTCCAAATTCATTCTATGAAAGCAGCGGTGTCCTGAGGCCCAGACTAGATAAGGGCAATACCAAAATAAAACAAAACAAAAACAAAAAACAAAAAACTAACAACTCTAATATCTCTGTTAAAATACTAATAACTCTAATATCTCTGTTAAAACTAATAACAAATATCTCTGATGGACATAGATGCAAAAGGCCTCAACAAAATATTAGCAATCTGAATCCAACAATACAGGTAAAAAAAATAATAATTCACCAGGATCAAGTAGGATTTATTCCTGGGATGCTTTAATATTCTCAAATTAATCCATGTGATACATCATATCAACAAGAGAAAGGATAAAACCATATAATCAGTTCAATAGATAGAGGAAAAAGCCTTTGCCAAAGTACAACATCCATTCATGATAAAAACCCTCAACAATACAGGACTACAGGGAACATACCTCAACATAATAAAGGCCATATACAGAGAAGTTTCAGCCAACACCATACTCAATGGTGAAAAACTGAGAGCTTTCCCCCTAAGATGAGGAACAAGACAAGAATATCCAATCTCACCATTTTATTCATCATAGAAGTGCTAGTCATAGCAATCAGAGCAGAAAAAGAAACAAAAGGCATCAACATGGATAAGGAAGAAGTAAAACTGTCACTATTAGCATATGATGTAATATTATATATAGAATATCTTAAGGACTTCACCAAAAAACTACAAGAACTAATAAATGAATTTAGTAAGATTGTAGAATACAAAATTAATACACAGAAATCCACTGCATTGCTATACACTAATCATGAAGTAGCAGGATAAGAAATTATAAACCAGTTACATTTACAATTCCACCAAAGATAATAAAATAGCAATAAACTTGGCTAAGGATGTAGAAGACCTATACTTTGAAAACCATGAAATATTAAGGAAAGAAATTAAAGATAACTCAATCAACTGGAAAGATATTCCATGCTTATGTATTGGGAGAAAAAATAGTGTTACTATGTTTATACCACTCAAAGAAATGTACAGATTTACACAATCCCTCCCAAAATACCAACAGCATTTTTCACAAAACTAGAGCAAATAATCTTAAAATGTGTATGGAGCCATGAAAGACCCTCAATAGCCAAAGCAATTGGAAAAAGAACAAAACTGGAGGTATGATGATGTTATCCAAAACTATAGTAATCAAAACAGCATGGTACTGGCACAAAAATAGATGCATAGACTAATAGAACAGAAGAGAGAATCCAGAAATAAAACCACATTCATATGGCCAATTAGTCTATGACATAAGAGGCAAGACTATGCAATGACAAAAAGAGGGCTAGACTATGAAATGACAAAAAGAGTCTCTTAACAAATTGTGAAAAACTGCACAGCCATTTGCAAAAGAATGAAACCAGACTACTTTCACCATGCACAAAAATAAACTCAAAGTGGATTAAAAACCTCAGTGTGTGACCTGAAACCATAAAACCTTAGAAGAGAACACAGGCAGTAATTTCTCTGACACTGGTCAAGCAACACTTTTGCAGGTGTGTCTCCTGAGGCAAGGAAAGGAAAAGGAAAAATAAACTATTGGGACTATATCAAAATAAAAATTTTCTGCACAGTGAAGGAAACACCCAACAAAACTAAAAGATGGCCTACTGAACAGGACAGATATTGCAAATAACATATCTGGTAAAGGGCTGTTATCCAAGATAAAAAAAGAACTTTTATAAAACCTAACACTTAAATACATACATACATACATACATACATACAATCCAAAAAAAAAAAAAAATGACAGAAGGCATGAAATGGCATTTCTCTAAAGAAGACATATAGATGGCCAACATACACATGAAAACATTCTGAACATCACTCATCATAATTGCTGTGCCAATCAAAAGCACAATGAGATATTACTTCACACCTGTCAAGATGGCTAGAATCAAAAGCACAAGAAACAACAGATATTGGTGAGGGAGAAAATGGAGAAAATGGATCCTTCATGCACTGTTAGGGGGAATGCAAACCTGTGCAACTATTATAGAAAACAGTATAGTGGTTCCTCAAAAAATTAAAAATAGAACTGTCCTATGATCCAGCAGTCACACAACTGGGTATAACCAAAGAATATTAAAACTCTAATTCAAAAGGATATATGCGGGGCACCTGGGTGGCTCAGTGGGTTAAGCCTCTGCCTTCGGCTTAGGTCATGATCTCAGGGTACTGGGATCGAGCCCCGCATCAGGCTCTCTGCTCAGCAGGGAGCCTGCTTCTCCCTCTCCCTCTGTCTGCCTCTCTGCCTAAAAAAAAAAAAAAGATATATGCACCCTTATGTTTACTGCAGCCTTATTTACAAGAGCCAAATTACGGAAACAGCCCAAGTTTCCACTGGGGAACAAATGGATAAAGAAGAGGGGACAGACATGCATACACACCACACACACACACACACAGGAATACTACTCAGCCATTAACAATACTGAAATCTCACCATTTGCAACAAAATGGATGAATCTATATAGTATAATGCAAAGTGAAATAAGCCAGTCAAAGATAAATATATGATTTCACTAATATGTGGAATTTGAGAATGAAAACAAAGGGTAAAAGAGACAAGCCAATAAACTATAGAAAACAAGCCTGTGGTTACCAGAGGGAGGTATGTGGGATATGGATGAAAGAGGTAAATGGGATTAAGAGTATACTTATTGTATTAATTCTTTCAAAGAACCAGCTTCTAGTTTTGTTGATTTGTTCTACTGTTCTGGTTTCTATTTCATTGATTTCTACTCTAATCTTTATAAACTTTTGGCCAGACTTATCCAAAAGAAAAGAGAAAGGACCCAAATTAATAAAATCATAAATGAAAGGGAAGAGATCAAACCAACACCAAGGAAATAGAGACAATTTTAAGAACATATTATGAGCAACTATATGCTAAAAAAGCAGGCAGTCTGGAAGAAATGGATGCATTCCTGTATATTTATAAACTACCAAGACTGAAACAGGAAGAGATAGAAAATCTGAACAGACCAATAACCAGCAAGAAAACTGAAGTAGTAATCAAAAACCTCCCAGAAAACAAGAGTCCAGGGCCAGATGGCTTCCAAGGGGTTTTCTAGCAAACATTTAAAGAAGAAATCATACATATTCTACTGAAGTTGTTCCAAAAAAATAGAAAGGGAAGGAAAACTTCCAAACTTGTTCTATGAGACCAGTATTACCTTGATCCCAAAGACCCCATCAAAAAGAAGAATTATAGACCAATATCCCTGATGAACACAGATGTCAAAATACTCACCAAGAGAGTAGCCAACAGGATCCAACAGTACATTAAAAGGATTATTCACCACGACCAGGTGGAATTTATTCCTGGGATGCAAGGGTGGTTCAACATTCACAAATCAACCAGTGTGATAGAGCACATTAACAAAAGAAAGGCAAGAATCATATGATCATCTTAATAGATGCAGAAAAAGCACTTGAAAAAATATAGCATCCTTTCTTTATTAAAACTCTTCAAAGTATAAGGATAGAAGGAACATAGCTCAATGTCATAAAATGTCACTAGGCAAAGCCCATAGTGAATATCACTCTCAATGGGAAAAAAAAAAGCAGAGTTTTCCCCTTAAGGTCAGGAACATGACAGGGATGTCCACTCTCAATTCTATGGTTCAACATAGTACTAGAAGTCTTAGCCTCAGCAATCAGACAACAAAAAGAAATAAAAAAGCATTCAAATTGGTGAAGAAGTCAAACGCCCTCTCTTTGCAGATGACATTATACTTTATGTGGAAAACCCAAAAGATTCCACCCCAAAATTGCTAGAACGCATACAGAAATTCAGCAACATGGCAGGATACATAATCAATGCACAGAAATCAGTTGCATTTCTATACACGAACAATGTGAAGAAAAGAAATCAAGAAATCAATCCTATTTACAATTGCACCAAAAACCACAAGATACCTAGGAATAAACCTAATCAAAGAGATAAAGGATCTGTACTCTAGAAACTACAGAACATTTATTAAAGAAATAGAGGAAGACACAAAGAGATGGAAAAACATTCCATGCCTATGTATTGGAAGAATAAACATTGTTAAAATGTCTATGCTGCCTGGAGCAATCTACACATTCAAAGCAATGCCTATCAAAATACCACTGATGTTTTTCACAGAGCTGGAAAAAACAATCCTAAAATTTGTGCCAGAAAAGACCCCGAATTGCCAGGGAAATGTTGAAAAAGAAAACCAAAGCTGGGGGCATCACAATGCCTGACTTCAAGCTACATAACAAAGTTGTGATCATCAAAACAGCATTGTACTAGCACAAAAATAGACAATGGAACAGAATAGAGAGCCTAGAAATGGGCTCTCAACTCTATGGTCAACTAATCTTTGACAAAGCAGAAAGAATATACAATGGATAAAAGACAGTCTCTTCAGTAAGTGCTGCTGAGAAAACTGGACAGCCACATGCAAAAGAATGAAACTGGACCATTCTCTTACACGATACACAAAGAAAAACTCTAAATGGATGAAAGACCTAATGTATTAGACAAATCCATCAAAATCCTAGAGGAGAACAGGTAGTAGTAGCCTCCTGGACCTCAGCCACAGCAACTTCTTGCAAGACACATCTCTAAAGGAAAGGGAAACAGGGGCAAAAATGGACTCTTGGAACTTCATCAAGATAAAAAGCTCTACATGGCAAAGGATGTAGTCAACAAAACTAAAAGACAACCTATGGAATGGGAGAATATATTTGCAAATGATCTAACAGATAAAGGGCTGGTATCCAGATCTATAAGAACTTATCAGACTCAACACCTAGAAAACAAATAATCAAGTCATGAAATGGACAGAAGACATGAACAGACACTTCTCCAAAGAAGACATTCAAATGGCCAACAGACACATGAAAAAATGCTCCATATCACATGACATCAGGGAAATACAAATGAAAGCCGTAATGAGATACCAGCTCACACCAGTCAGAATGGCTAAAAATAAGACAGGGAACAACAAATGTTAGCATGGATGTGGAGAAAGGGGAACCCTCTTACGCTATTGGTGGAAATGTAAGCTAGTACAGCCATTCTGGAAAACAGTATGGTAGTTCCTCAAGACATTAAAAATAGAGCTACCCTATGACCCAGCAATTACACTACTAGGTATTTACCCCAAAGATATAGATGTAGTGAAAAGAAGGGGCATGCACCCCAATGTTCATAGCAGCAATGTCCACAATAGCCAAACTGTGGAAGAAGCTGAGATGTCCTACAACAGGTGAATGGATAAAAAAGATGTGGTTTATATATACAATACTACTCAGCCATTAGAAAGGATGAATACCTATCATTTGCCTCGACATGAATAGAACTGGAGGATATTATGCTAAGTGAAGCAAGACAGAAAAAGACAATAGGCATATGTGGAATATAAGGAATAGTGCAGAGGACCATAGAGGAAGGGCAGGAAAACTAAATGGGAAGAAATCAGAGCAGGAGAAAAAAAATGAGACTCTTGACTCTGGGAAACAAACTGAGGGTTGCAGAAGGGAGAGGGGTGGGAGATGGGGTAACTGGGTGATGGGCATTAAGGAGGGCATGTGATCTGATGAGCACTGAGTGTTATACACAATTAATGAATCATTGAACATTACATCAGAAATGATGTATTATATGTTGGCTAATTGAATTTAAATTAAAAAAATAAAAAGATACTGATTTTAAAAAGTATACTTATTATAATGAGCATTGAGTAATGTGTATGACCTTAGAATCACTCTATTGTATACATGAAACTAATATAACCATGTATATTAGCTTCAGTAGAATTAGAAAAATAAACAAACAACCTAAGGCTTGAGTCTTAATGCAATCAATTTGTGATTGTCCATTGACTATTTAGAGATTCAAGGAGTTAAGTCTTTTCTAGGAATCAAGCTCAAAACCAAAGGACATAGTCTCATATAGAAAGAGATGGGCTAGAAAAGATAAGAGTTAAAGTTGATGTGGGCAGCAGAGTTGTGCTCCTGATACATGAATTCATGAACTATCAATAAGAAGATGTAGAGTATATTCTAATTATTCTGCTGAAGTACTATAAAATGAGCATAAGCTACTTTCTCTCCATCATTTAAGATCAGTGTACCTGCTAATCTTCTGTTGTAATTACCCCACTTTCCCAACTCCTGTACAAATTATTTTCTGAAGTAAGAATTGATCAATTATAACCAATGGGCCAAAACTAGCCCACTATCTCCTTTTATGAATAAAGTTTTATCAGCATAAAATTATACCCATTACTTTGCTCATTGTCTATGACAATTTCTTGAGTTGTTGAGTAGTTATAGCAGAGAATTTTTGGCCCACAAATATAGAAAATTTATTCGTTGGCCCTTTATTCAAAAAGTGTGTGTGCTCTTAAGAACTCATAATTATGACATATCATTTCATATTTATTTTTCATATGGCTTATACTTCCCCAGTGAAACTGTTGGTCTTTTATAAACAGGTGTCATGTATTGTATGACTGGGTATTCCTGAACAATACCAAATCAAGTAGGCATTAAACAATAAACATGCAAGTTCTAGGAGTTTATAAGTTTCATATTTCTTATTCACTGTTGTACACTCCATCCCTTGTACTGTGTCACGTACATGGTAGATGTGCAATGAAAATGTAAGACAATGAATGGATAGTGGTTGTTGCAGGCATGGGAGATGTCTGAAATATCTTGATTTTAAGGACAACCCCAAAACACAAACTACATCAAACCCAGTCCTATATGTGAACTGTACATAGTATATGTACTATGACATAGTCACCTAATCAGCTTCAAACTTGGAGCCAAGGAATGGGTCATTCAACCAGTAAGACATGATCTATTGTAGTTGATGACAACTGGATGCACACAAATGGGCATTCAGATACAGTATATTTTCTCTAAACAGTAAAAATCCTTCAGTATATTTTGCTCCCAACATAATGCTCATTCTTTCAGACAACAACTTTAAGCCTTAGTACCAACTTAAGACTAATTTAATCTCCAAAAATACACAAAGCCCTCCAGGAGAAGACTTAGTTGTTAGAAAAGTATTGCAGACTTTTTTACTTCTTAATTGTTCTTTCAGTTTTTATTACCTTGCTTTAGCTCATGCCATTCTTTTTCTCATGCTGATTTACAGGATTTGAATAGGAAGCTAAAAGAACATATTCTGAAGGCTGGAAATGTGGAACCTGCTGATTTTATAGAAGAAAAATCAAAACATTTAGATATCTGTCTGTAAGGGAGTACATGTCAAAATAAAAGTCAGTCCAGTACTCTCAGAACTATGTCTCTGTTTCTTTGGCTTCCTAATATTATTTAGAAAAAAAAAATTACCTCTTTTCTGGAAGTTATAGGCCAAGATGGATTCTCTGATGTTATTGTTTAGTATTAGTCTACAACTAGACAGCACCATAATGGTGCAATGTGGTGTTAGCAGTCCTTTAGCAAAAGTCCTAATCATCTGTACTCCTCCTTCCCTGCCCACATGCATTGGCCCACTTCAGCTTATCACCTAGCAGCTGTTCCAGTATCCTGCTGTCATCCATCCTCCACATGTATCCAGCCCAGTGGAGCTACATTAAAGTGAGCAGAGCTTCACTGCAGAAAGACTGGCTGCTTGCCAGAATTTTGTTATTAGTGATCCTTCCTTACTGCTCATGTTTCATAGGCTCTTGGGTGACACTGAATCAAGTTTTCAAGAGACTCAATGGAGAGTTGTGTGGCAAGCCCACGTTTCATTGCCTCCACTCTTTAGACCTCAAGGTTGACTGGTGACAAGCCTGTGCCCTGCGCAAAGCAACAAACAGATATTCTGGTATTTCACACTCGATCTTAGCCAAAAGGCTGAGAAGCAATTGATATTCTGGTATTTCAAATTCTGCACACTAAAATGACTTGGCAAGAGTAATAATGATGAATGCACCTGCTTAGCAGAAGAAAAAGATAACACAATCCTGGATGACATATGTTAAACTACTATAACATTGAGATTTACTGTCTAGGAAAAACTAGAAGTATTAGGACCTGCCCTCTCCATGTCAAACAAACTGTTTATCCAATCCTTTATTTTAATTTCAAAGAAATCTGCATCTCAGTAGAGCTTAACCTTATATAAGAGTTTTTAAACTTTTGAACAAAATTAGAAAAAAGCTTGGCAGAATACAAAATTAAACAGAAATATATTCTGAATTCATTTCCCATTTTTCATACAAATGAAAATGAGGATCAAATAGGCAGAAATAGAAGCTTTGAAGTACATTATTTCTCTAAATTTTGAACCTGTAGGGAATAAAGATGCATAAATGAAGACTATAATCTCGTTTTGTAATCTAGCTTGCCATGTAGTCACCTTAAAGTTTGCGTTGTGACAGAATTTGAATAATGTTAAATATGAAAAAAAATGTTGGCATTATCTACTCTAAATTTCATATATTTTAAATGAGGAAAAAAAAAGGGGTAAGCAATGTATTGAATGTCACACAGTTAGTAGCCGACTTGGGCAACTCTTTCACTCTACCTTACCACTGAGTGGACATATTTTTTTGTCTGAGACAGAAAAATCCTCACTCACCTTCCATCATCCAGCTCCCCTCCTCAAAAGAGAAAACATTTCTGTTTTTCAACACAATGCCACATTCACTCTGCCCTAAGAAGCTTTACTTTACATAAGATAGAGGAAAGAGCCTGTGAATATTAATCTACAATTAGATAACTCAGCAAATCCTAAATAAGACTTAACTGAGCCCCCAGAAAAATCCACCTCTCTTCATGCTGCCCTTTAAGAGTAAATACAGGTGCTGTGAAAGGAACACGGTGTAAGGGAAAAAAAAAAAGCAGTTTTATATGTATTTAAACCTTACAAAACCTGCATCATATGTATGTATATATTGCTATATAGATATAGGTATACCTGTATAGATATAGACAGAGCAAAAACCAGTATCATTTTCAGTGGATAATTAGAAGTTTGCCAATAAAGGCAAGAACACTTAAAGGAATTCTGATTTCAAAAATATATTACATTTTTTGGAGGAATTATTTGACATATTTAAGCTAGAGAAGAAAATCAAAGTTACAGATACTTGAAGGGGTGGAACTTTACCTTAAAAATACATGAAAATAAACTGAAAAAATTATTATAGAATATTATATATATGTGTATATATGTATATATATACATATATATATACATATATATATATGTATTCAACCATCTAGTAAACACAATGAAAGAAAAATAGGCTATTTATGAAAGTAACAGAGTAAGATGAACTTTCTATGGAAAATCTTAACAGGAAAAGTAGATATAAGCTAAAATGAAATGGGAGACTTAAAAGAATAGTTGATTAGAAAGGCATTCATTTTCCTGGACTCTGTATGAAAAAGATATAAGTTTTCCATAAATGAATCATAAATGTAAGACATTAAAAAAGTATGCCAAAATTATTTTTATTTGTAACCAAGGAAGCTAATTATAGGGTTTATTTGTAATAAAAGTCTTTCCGGAACTGCCAGGAATAAAAGAATACTGGATAGGAACTGGCCCTGTAGGATATTTTAATATGTATATAGTTTTAGAGACCAGAGCAACTGCATACTTATGCACAAAAAAACAAAGAGATCAATAGAATAGAAGAGAGAACTCAGGAACAAATGCCCAAACAGAAAGCTAGTTTATAATAAAGGTAATCTTCAATTCTTGAAAAAGTAATTCATTCTTTTATAAATAGAAATGGAAAATTTCCCAACCACCTGAAAAAAACACAACAATCATACAATAAAGGGATAGAATATGACTATAAAATAAAAATTTAAAAAGATTTTTAAAAAGGTATTGATAAGATAAAATAGTCAAAATAGGTTAAAATAGGAAAGAGGAAAGATTTTAAAAAATAGAATAAGACAAAATAAAATTAAAAAAATTTAACTTTGAAAGACTAAAGAATCATGGGAAAAAAGCCAGGAATTCTATGTGCTGTATTCTCCTAGCTCTGGAGTCTTGCAGTTCTCATTAATTGGTAAAATTGGTCTTAGCTGGATGTTCTTGCTGATCTTCTGGGGGAGGGGCCTATTACAGTGATTCTCAAATGTCTTTGCCCACGGTGGAATTGCACAACCCTTGCTAGGGGCCGGGCTAAGTAATCTGCTCGATTTTGCTCTCAGTAGCTTTTGTTCCCTGAAATCAGTTGCATTTCTATATACCAACAACAAGACAGAGGAAAGAGAAATTAAGGAGTCAATCCTATTTACAACTGCACCCAAAACCATAAGATACCTAAGAATAAATCTAATCAAAGAGACAAAGAATCTGTACTCAGAAAACTATAAAGTACTCATGAAAGAAATTGAGGAAGACACAAAGAATTGGAAAAACATTCCATGCTCATGGATTGGAAGAACAAATATTGTGAAAATGTCTATACTACCTAGAGCAATCTACACATTAAATGCAATCCCTATCAAAATACTGTCAACTTTTTTCAAACAAATGGAACAAATAATCCTAAAATTTATATGGAACCAGAAAAGATCATGAATAGCCAGAGGAATGTTGGAAAAGAAAACCAAAGTTGTTAGCATCACAATTCCAGACTTCAAGCTCTATTATAAAGCTGTAATAATCAAGACAGTAGGCTATGGGCACAAAAAAAAAAAAGACACATAGATCAATGGAGCAGAACAGAGTGTCCAGAAATAGACCCTCAACTCTATGGTCAACTAATCTTCAACAAAGCAGGAAGAATGTCCAGTGGAAAAAAAGACAGTCTCTTCAACAAATGGTGTTGGGATAACTGGACAGTCACATGCAGAAAAATGAAACTGGACAATTTTCTTACACCACACACGAAAATAGACTCAAAATGAATGAAAGACCTCATGTGAGACAAGAATCCATCAAAATCCTTGAGGAGAACACAAGCAACAACCTTTTTGGCCTCAGCCACAGCAACTTCTTCCTAGGAACTTCGCCAAAGGCAAGGGAAGGAAGGGCAAAAATGAACCATTGGGACTTAATCAAGATAAAAAGCTTTTACACAGCAAAGGAAACAGTCAACAAAGCCAAAAAACAACCAACAGAATGCAAGAAGGTATTTGGGGATGACATCAGATAAAGGGCTAGTGCCCAAAATTTATAAAGAACTTATCAAACTCAACACCCAAAGAACAAATAATCCAATCAAGAAATGGGCAGAAGACATGAACAGACATTTCTGCAAAGAGGACATCCAAATGGCCAACATACATGAAAAAGTGCTTAATATCATTTGGCATTAAGGATATACAAACCAAAACCATAGTGAGATACCACCTCACACCAGTCAGAATGGCCAAAATTAACCAGTCAGGA
The DNA here is from genome assembly GCF_010015895.1 of Lontra canadensis. Classification (NCBI taxonomy): domain Eukaryota; kingdom Metazoa; phylum Chordata; class Mammalia; order Carnivora; family Mustelidae; genus Lontra; species Lontra canadensis. The sequence goes on from NW_022631045.1 coordinate 2,818,437, forward strand.
AACAATGGCTGTTAGCGAGGATGTGGAGAAAAGGAAACCTTCCTACACTGTTGGTGGGAATGCAAGCTGGGGCAGCCACTCTGGAAAACAGTATGGACATTCCTCAGAAAGTTGAAAATAGAGCTACCCTATGACCCAGCAATTGCACTACTTGGTATTTACCCTAAAGATACAAATGTAGTGATCCAAATGGGCACATGCACCCAAATGTTTATAGCAGCAATGTCCACAAGAGCCATACTTTGGAAAGAGTCTAAATATCCATCAACAAATGAATAGATAAAGAAGATGTGATACACACACACACACACACACACACACACAATGTAATACTATGCAGCCATCAAAAAAACCCAAAATCTTGCCATTTGCAATGACGTGGATGGAACTAGAGGGTATTATGCTAAGCAAAATACGTCTATCAGAGAAAGACAATTATCATAGGATCTCATTGATATGAGGAATTTGAGAGGCAGGGTGGGGGGGGTGTCATGGGGTAAGGGAGGAAAAAGTGAAACAAGATGGGACCAGGGAGGGAGACAAACCATAAGACTCTTAATCTCAGGAAACAAACTGAGGGTTGCTGGAGGGGAGGGGAGTGGGAGGAATGGGGTGTTTGGGTGATGGACATGAGGGAGTGTATGTGCTATGGTAAGTGTTGTGATGATTTACACACCTGTACCTCTAAACAAATAATACATTATATGTTAATTAAAAAAATAAATTCAAATTTATTTAAGTCAATATCACTTCTTAGAACAAAATAAACATGAGGTGGATAAAATAATTAAATGAAAAGAATTAAATGGTAAAAATACAATAAATTTGGAAGATTTTCTTTAATAATATGATATGGATGAATCTTCTTAAATATAACGCAAAATTAAGAAGTCTTAAAGCACAGATAACTGACTACACAAAATTTTTTATATTCTTACGTGAAAGGTGTTATCCAAATTAAAACTGTGACCCACTAAATACAGATATTGAGCCATTTCACAAAATATAACCCTTAATTTGTTATGAATCATTAGAAATCAATGAAAATCTGTGAAAATTCCTATAGAAAAATGGGCAAAGGATACTGAAAGATTATATAAAAATAAATGCCAAAGACTTAAGCATATGAAAGATGCTGTTTAAAAATTCCACTGCAGTAAAATTGATTCAAAATGGAAAATGAGACATAATTTTCAGCTATCACAATTGCAAACTAGGAAAGGTTGATTATCCACAGGATTGATGATGGAATGGGGGTACCTGGGCTCACATAATGAAAGCCTGTTTGCAAGGAAGTTTCTTTTAAGTAGGCAAATAAAAGTCACATATAACATTTGATAAACATTTCATTTTTAGAATTGTATCCTGCAGGCATTTTCACAATTTAGCACAAAATATTTGCATAAGAATATTTATCTTAATATTATTTATGGTAGTAAAATATTAAAAACAACATAAATGGGTTAAGAAGTTATTAGTTAAATTACATGTAACCATATAATGGATTTATGTCATTATGGCCTTTAAAAAATTAAAAATATCTCTAAAAACTGATATCAGTGACAACTAAGACATAGTTCAGGAAAAATGCAAGTTGTAAGGGAGTATATATATTATGATGCCATTTAGATATTCAGAGATACATCTGAAATGATACATAGGTCATTGTTGACTGGATATTTCTGCAGAAGACTGGAGATACTGAGAGAGAGCATTAAAGGGAAATACATTCTCTTTTAATGATTTTCATTATATGAATCTATCACTATGTATATATATAATGCCTACTAATAAAAATAATACAAACAAATGTAGGATCTCAGTGATGGAAAAGGCACTGTAAGGAAATGGTTGGATGTTTAATCCCTTGGACTTCACTAGTGGTTTTTAAACCTTAAAGTATGAATGCTATCTGTGTATGAATGAGTTTTATGAAAGAGCTAAGTATACTGACATTTCCCTGGAATTATAGTATGAAACAGCTTGTGTTAAGAGGATAGGAGAAAAGAGCAACGTAATGAACATAAACTGTTATTTTTAAAAATATGCCATGGATGGCTTACCACATTTTCCCACCTGTACTCAGTATATACTTTGAGTATTATTGGGGAAAATTTTTTCATTCATTCACAGGGAAGCATCACCCTCCACATTCTAGCCTTGGAGAACTACATAAATAACACATTTGGGTTCAACACACTGGAAAATGTGGGTTCATGATTTATTGAGCTAAAATTTGATAAAAGTGGGTTAGCTAAAAGGTGATATTCCAATGTGTTTTGGTTGACCACATTTCAGGTATGATAAATGATGTCAATAAGCAGAAGTCAAATCATTTTGCAAAGTATCATCTAATAGACTCAAATAATTACATTTATTTCTGCATAGGACTTCACAAGTTTATAATACTTTCATATATTACTTTAATTTGCTCTGAACTACTTAACCATAGAAAGGAAGCCAGAGCAAGTATTTCCTGCCCTAATTTATAAATGGAAATGTGAGCGTCATAAAGGTTGTCAATTTTCAAAGTTTCTTTGACTGTAAACAACAGATCTTAAAAGAGTTCCCAAGTTTTTAAAATCTTAGTTCAGTTTTTAGAAATACATTAATTCTTGGGAAATACAAAAAAAAAAAAAAAAACCTATGGCAGTCTGATACAGGGACAAATCATAGGGCCATAAAATTTCACTGAGAGTGCATAGGCGATAAGATGCCACTAGTCCTTGCTAATACACACAAGGGCAATTTAAAAAATCTATACATGTGAAATAAGTCAAGCAGAGAGAGTCAACTATCATATGGTTTCACTTGTGGAACATAAGGAATAACACAAAAGACATTGGGAGATTGAGAGGAGAAGTGAGTTGTGGGAAATCGGAGGGGGAGACAAACCATGAGAGACTGTGGTCTCTGAGAAACAAACTGAGGGTTTTGGAGGGGAAGGGGGTGGAGGTTGGGTGACCCTGGTGGTGGGTATTATGGAGGGCACATATTGCAGGGAGCATTGGGTGTGGTACATAAAAAATGAATTTTGGAACACTGAAAAGAAATCAAATAAAATGAAGATAAAAAATAAATAAAAATTCATCTTGCCTATGGAGAAAATAATCCATACATGTAATGCTATTAATAATGCGGAAAATTCAAGTATTTTGCATTAACATAACAATAAAAGAGATTAGTCTCCCGCATTTTCATATGTTCACTCTCTCTAGGATTGGAAGAATGTGTAATGTTAGCTTCTATCCCTTTCAGTGTTTGTTTTTATATGAAGCATAACTCTAAGAATCTTAATGAATAATGTAATCTTTGCTTATAATAATCTTTTAGAAAATATATCAAGTGTACTAAATTACTTATGTATTTTTAGCAGATAGTATCCAAACTGAATTGATAAATATAAGCCATTGCCTCCTCCTGAAGTATTTAGAAATGCTTGGCTAGTCATTAAGTATAGGGTCCGTTGAAAATACTCTGAAAGGGGTGCCTGGGTGGCTCAGTGGGTTAAGCCTCTGCCTTCTGCTCGGGTCATGATCTCAGGGTCCTGGTATTGAGCCCGGCTTCAGGCTCTCTGCTCAGCAGGGAGTCTGCTTCCCCCTCTCTCTGCCTGTTTCTCTGCCTACTTGTGATCTCTCTCTCTCTGTGTCAAATAAATAAATAAAATCTTAAAAAAAAAAAAAAAAGAACATGATGGTAGAAGAGATTTTTTAAAACATTTTTAAAATATTCTGAAAAATACAGTGGAATTGTGACTGTGATCTATCTTCTATTTATCATCACAAATCTATCTGAGATCAGACTTCTTGTTTTCATAACACTCTTCCAAGATAGTGACAGTGAAAGCATCATCTCAGAGTAGATGACAAAACAAGGACAAATGTATTCAATGTGAAATTAGAGGGAATCAATGTCAAACAAATCTGAACATGTATATGCATACAAAATCATACACATCTTTACTGATTAAGGATTAAGGTAGGGTCCAGAATGCATAAATTTCATAAAATCTGCTACCCCAAGAGATTCTTTTGGTGTAGTTGTCATATTCTCTGTCTTGGCCATTTAGAGAACCATTTAGTGACATCTCCTGGGTATTACCAAGAAATTCCCTGATTAATTCATGTTTGAGAATGTACCTTCAGTATTTTGTTGTAAAGAGACATCTGACCAAAGGAAGGAATGGGGTCTTAAATCTATTCTGTAGCTAGGTACCCTGTGTCTAGGTGCCAAGTCCTGGCCCTATGTGACTTGACTGGGTGTGGATTTTGTCAACCCAGAGGAAGGAGATTCTTCTTTTTAAAATCTATCAGTGAAAAGAGGGTCCCTCTCTTTTTGTTTGTTTTTGTGGGTTTTTTTTTTGTAATTTATACAAAAGCAGTTACTATTTTGGTTGAGATATCAGTAAAATTGAGAGCAAGTGAAAATACAGAGATTGTTATTTTTTTTATAAATCAGAGTAAGACTTATGCAGAACAGTTTTATAATAAAAAAGCAAAAATCACTCTAAATTATGTAACAACCGAACATATTTTCCAGGCAGAGATGTGGTTAAAAATTAAAGTTGAACTAACAGTTTATTGTCCTAGAAGCTTAGACCTATGTAAATGTATCTTTGTAAGAGTTAACTCAAATCTACCTTAATTGTGCAAATTAGCCTAATCATAGAGAACTTACAAACCTTGTTAACCAGGATCCTTATGTAAAAGCATTCAATAACATATAAACAAACACTAAAAATAGGCTTACTCTATTATTTTCCTCATAGGCAAAAAGGTTGCAATATAATAGACTAATGGCAAATATAATGGACTGTGTCAAAACCCCTATTATTTGAAGACCAAGCAATAAAGATTAGGAAATGGAAGAACATAGAGAATACATCTGAGGAGAATGACACAAGATGATGAAAAGGGGATGTTGCTAGGAGTCTAGAGAAAATACTCAGTTTCTGATGCTGCCAACAGTGGTCTGCCTATGAAGAATCTGCTTTGCTAAGTTTGTGTGCATTAATTGTTCAAGGAAGGGGATAAATTAGACAACCTGGAAGGAACTTCTCAATCCTGGAGATCTAAGATTTAAAGAAAATGGAATTGTGCTAATAAGGTGATACCACTGGCTGCCTTAGAAGGCTCAGAGTGCAGATATATGCAGCCATCCTCACAGAGAAAGCAGAAAATTGGTCTTCCCCTTGAGAGAAGTTTGAAGAAGTAGAGATTCTTCACTGTATATCAAAGTCCTTGAGAACATGGAAGTACTGAAAATAGAAAGAACATGTTTGAAAGAGAGAACTTTCTGAATTTGGTTCTTCTACTCACCACTGTTTGGTATATATCAAGTTACTGACCATTTCAGAGCCCCAATTTTCTCATAGATCATAGGAGTATATCACATCTTGCATCTTGTAGAATTGTTTGACTTGGATAGACAGGGCTGGCCAACACAGATTTTTTATTTTGCTCAAATAGAAAGAAGCTTCTTCTTTTTTTTCTTTTTTCTAAAGATTTTACTTATTTATTTGACACAGAGAAAGAGAGCACAAGCAGGGGGAGTGGCAGGGACCTGGAGAAGGAGGCTCCCTGCTGAGCAGAGAGCCTGATGCAGGGCTCAATACCAGAACCCTGGCATCATGATCTGAGCTGAAGGCATGCGCTTAACTGACTGAGCCACCCAGGCACCCCAGAAAGCAAGCTTCTTGACAACAGAGAATAACATAAAGATCTACAAAGTTCTAATACATTGACAAGTAACTGGCATACTGTAGTTGCTTTATAAGTATTAATGTTCACTGAATAATCAATTATGAAATTACCAACAAGTGATTCGAGGACAAACTGTCATCAGTTGTTTTCTAAGGACAACTGATGGCAATCACAATCTCTTTTAAGTGTTAAAAAACTTCACCAATATCAGCTTCTGCACAATACTTACAGCAGGAGCTAAACTTTGAGGATTATAGTTATCACCTTGACAGTAAAGTGAGGTTTAAATTGTGCTTAGGTTTCCGTTTCAGAACTGAGGGAAAAGTCTTGTATTTTAAAAATGCATCTTTTTTAAAAAATTTTTATTTTATTTTTTTCAGTGTTCCAAGATTCATTGTTTATGCACCACACATAAAACACAAACTCTAATGATAAAATACTGACTTTGCTATTTAGAAAATTTGATTATCTGACTTCTTTTTTAAAGAAAGTTCCAAATACAGAGGCTTATAATTCTATAAAATAGAGTACTAAGCACAATCTCATTGAGAAACAGCAACCCCCCCCTTAAAAGTGGAACAGACATAGCATTCATAAATGTATTGATTATAACTTTATGCTCACAAACCATTAAGTAAAATACACAGTAACTACTGTACACTGATAGATTGATCTATTCATATAAAAATAATCAAATATGCCAAGTTTCAACTCTTTACAAATATTTGGTTTATTAAATTACAAATACAGACTGAACTTACAGATTAACTGAGTGAGATATATAATACTATTCAAAATTACTTGTGAGACTTACACATTTTTAAATGATTAGTGGGGAAGTAAGTTTGGAAGGCTTATTTGTATGTATGTTCAATGAATGTGAGTTTGTGTATCAGTTCTATTTATTTCAAAACAAACATGATTTGAGCACACTAAAATTATATTTTTTTTGGAAATGGATACCTTATCGATTCTAATTGCCCCAAATCACTCATCCAACTCTTACAACATGGGAGAATTTGGGCAGACCTTGGTTAAACAAACAATTAATAACTTCAGTGTTTTCCACAATTTTTAAGGGTTTCTTTATGCTATTCACATTGAAATTTAGTAATTTCCTTTCAGACTTTTATAAATGTTAAGTTTCATACTATTTCTCACATACTGTTTATAATGTAATTCCATTTCCCCAGATAGAAATAATAATATTTTACTGATTATGAAATTGATATGATCCCTAGGATTGAAAGATTATAAATTCCAAGAATAGCTGGTCTAAGAAATTGCTTGTGAAATTCTCATAAATTGGCATGTGAATTAGTTGTTCATAATCGAGTTTCAATTGCCTCATTCTTTATAGTGGAAGAGGAAAAGACAGAACAAACAGCAAAAAGATAAATATATAATTATATCTGGAAAGGCAACAATTCTTCCCAGTAATTGATTTAAAAACTTTAAAAATTAGTAAAGGTATAACATTATCCTACAACTTCCTAGATGGACATTTATAAAACCCTGTACCCAACAACTATAGAAAAAGCATTATTTCCCTGTGTACATGGAACACTATTCAAGATAGAATGTATATTTAGTCATAAAACAATTCTAAACAAATTTAAAAGAATTCAAATCATACAAAATTTGTTCTCTGACAATGGCAGAATTAAATTAGAAATCAGTAGTAGTAAGATGTCTAAAAAAAAAACTCCCTAAATTTGGGAATTAAACAACACAATTCTAAACACTCAAATCAAATTTTAAAAAATCAATGGATATTAAAAATATTTAAATTTTAATGAAAACACAACATAAAATTTTGAAATGTATTTAAAACTGTTCTTAGAGGGAATTTTATAGCTTTAAAGTCCTATATAAAAAATTATGAAATCAGGAATCTAAAATCTAAAATTCCTCTCTAAGAAATTAGAAAGAGAGGAAATTAAAATTTAGAAATTAAGAATGATAAAAATGCATGAAAATTAATGGCATAGACAATAAATTTAGTAAATAATAAGTTCTGTTGTCAAAAGTTGATTCTTGGAATAAAGTGAATTATTCCTAGAAAATTCTAGCAAGATGTATAAAGAAAAAAAGAGAAAACAAAAACTACTAATATCATTGATGAAATAGAGGACATTAGTATAAATTCCAGAGACATAAAATAATTAGGGACTATTAAGGGAAACTTTATGTCAATACATGAGACAAATGAAATGGGGAAAGTTCTTGAAAAATAAAATTTGTCAAAATTGGTATAAGTAGAAATAAATACCAAAGTATTATATCTATTAATGAAATTGAATTCATATTCAAATACCTTTCCACAAAAAGCCAAGGACCAGATGTCTAAGGGAATTGTGTCAATCAGTTTTAAAAGAAATACCACAAATCATGAAGAAAGTTTTTCCAAACACAGAGAGGAAAGAATAATTCTAGCTCAACTGATGATCCCAGAATAACTCTAACATTAAAGAAATCATTTTTAAAAAATCAGAAAAAAAATCTTCATGAACATAGATGCAAAAAGTAACATGTCATAACCAAGTAGGATTAATCTGGGAATGTAAAGTTGGTTTCACATTTTAAAATCAATCTTTGGGCAAAATGGGTGAAAGAGAGTGGGAAGTACATCCTTCCAGTTAAGAAACAAATGTCAAGAAGTGAAAGGCACAGCACAGGGAACATAGTCAATACTATTGTAATAGTTTTGTATGGTGACAGATGGTAGCTACACTTGTGTTGAACACAGCATAACATGTAGAGATCTTGAATCACCCTCTTGTATACCCAAAATGAATGTAACATTGTTTGCCAACTATATTCAAATAAAAAATAAAGTAATAAAACTAATCACTCTAATATAGCACACTAAAGTATAACAATGATCACTAAAATATAGAGAAAAAATGGAAAAATATCAATACCTACTCATAATTTTTTTTTAATTTCTCAGTATTTAGAAGGGAAATTTCTCACTCTGAAAAGAGGACATCTAACAAAAATCCACAGCTAACATCATCATTAATGGAAAACACTGAGCATTCCCCTCTTTAAAAAAAAAAGAAAAAAGGATATCTGCTAGGTGCTCACCTCTTCTATTTATCATTATACTGAAAATCATTACAAATGCTATATGTCAATAAAGATTGAAGAAAACAAAGCTGCAGTTATATATTTAAAAATCTTTCAGAATATGCAAAATAACAGAATAATAAAAAATATTGGGAAAATTACAAGATACAAGATTAGTATAAAATTAATTTCAGTATACAATCAACAATTTTAAAATAAAAATAGCAGCACTTACTATTGCACAGAGTACATAAAATAACTAAATCTAATGAAAATGTGCAGTATCTATGCTAAGAACGACAAAACATTCCTAAGAGAAAGAAAGTACAAACAAACAAAGATATGCCATATTCATGGACTGCAAGACTTGTTAAGAAATGTCTATTATCCCTAAATTGTGTGCATATTCAATGCAATCACAACCAAAATTCCAGTAGACTTTAAAAAAAAATTTGTAAGCTCATTCTAATATTGGTATGAAGAGACAAAGGATTTAAAGGAATTTGTCTTGATATTTAAAAACACAAAGAGAAGTTCTGGGGAAGATGGCAGAAGGTGAAGCTCCTGGGCTCACCTCAGTACATGGATACTGATATAGGTAACACCCACATCAGTGTAAATAAACTGGAAAACAAACTGAAGAGTGGCAGAACAGACTCTCTGGTTAAACATAAAGAAGAGGCCACACTGAAAATGGTAAGACAGAAGGGTGGACACAGGGTTGGGAACGAAGCTGACTCAAGAGATGGTCAATGGGAGGGAGGACCACTGCAAGCATGGAGAAAAGAAACAAGTAAATTCCATAGTGGACACCCCAGGCAAAATGGACCCACACTGAATAGATGAAACCCTATAATACTTGGCTTTGAAAAACAGAGGGGCTTAACTTCATGACTTTTTAAGATCAATGGAGCTTAAACACCTAGAACTTTAAAAATCAGCAGGCTCCACTGTGGGAGAGCTGGAGAGGAAAGGAAATGGGGTCTCTGCCCTTAAAGAGACAGCATAAGAAAAAAAAGCCCCACTGAGATACAGTACAGAAGCAGTAATTTGAAAAACACTTAGGGCATACAAGATTTATTTAATAATCTCAATGCATGTGTTGGAGGGGCAGGGATCACTGGGAGACTTCTTCAAGAGCAAAAGAGCTGGCAGGTACCATTTCCCTTCACTGCCCCCTGGCCTAGAATGCACTGACATCTGTGGGAACCAGTGTAGTACCAAAACTCTCCACCTAATTTGCTACCAGGGTGCCCTGCCCCTACAAATGGATCTGCCTCCTACAACCTGGCCAGACATGGCAGTTTACCAGGCAACGACAGATGCCCCTCCATAACAGACCAGTGAGGACCTTGCAGGCACGGTGGACCCAAAAGCCATGATCTCCTGTGGACACACCCTCCAATATGCCCATTGTAAGAGCCAATCCAAAATGAGCCCACAAGCCGGGCAGTGTGCAAGCAGCCACAATAAGGGCCAGCTCCACTCCAAAGTGACTTCTGCCCCAGGAGATGGGAAGATAACCATCCATGCCAGTCTCACTGTGACCCCCCTGGTGGGCTAGGGACAGACAACTGGTCTGATTGCAGGACCTGCCCACCAAGAAAAGCTTCTCAGGGGAAAACACAAGGAGAGTGCCCTGTAGTTTAGTGTTACAGAAACTCTAGTAAATGCATGGTCTGATTCAAATGAAGCCCAAGGTGGCCCCAGGCTGATACACTAACCACACATATACAAACCCTGTCCAAAATAGGCAAAGAGAGCCAATGTAGATGATATGACTGAAGGCAAAAAGGGCTTAGCCATAATAGTGGAGTGAACGTAACACACATAGGAGATAACAACCAGGTTATAAGCACCAGAAGATAAGCACCAGGTTCTGGTGAATAGGGGATATTGCACTGCAAGGAACTATAAGAATTCTTCTTAATAATGTCACCACTTTCAAGATCAAGTGACGTAGCTGACTTAATTCATAGAAACAGAAGCAGAGACATAGACAAAATGATAAAACAAAGGAATATTTCCCAAATGAATGAACAGGACAATATATTAGCAAGAGAGCTAAATGAAGCATATATAAATAATATGCCTAATGGAGAATTTAAAGTAATGGTCATAAAGATACTCTGTGGGCTTAAGACTGGAGGACCTCGGTGAGACCTTCAACAAAGAGAAAACATAAAAAAGAACAATGAGAGTTAAAGGACTCAATAACTGAAATTAAAAATATAAATACAAAGAATAAAGATTAGACTAGAGGAAACAGAAGAACAGAATAATGACCTGGATAACAAAGTAGTAGAAAGAAATCAAACTGACCAAGAGAAAGAAAAAATTAGAATAAATTAAGGGAACTCAGTGACGTCAAATATAACAACACACATATTATAGGAATTCTAGAAGGAGAATAGAGAAAAGGGGGCAGAAATTGTATTTGAAAAAATAAAAGTTGAAAACTTTGCAAATATGGGAGAGAAACATAAATCCAGATCCAAAAGCTATAGAGAGGGTGCCTGGATAGCTCAGTTGGTAAGCATCTGGTCATGTTCTCAGGGTCCTGAGATCAAGTCCCACATTGGGCTCTCTGCTCAGTAGGGAGTTTGCTTCTCCCTCTCACTCTCCTTCTGTTCTCTCAATCTCCCTCTCTCTCTCAAATAAACAAATAAATAAAAATAAAATCTTAAAGAAAAAAGGCAGAGAGCTCCTTACAGAATCAACCCAAGGAGGTCCATATCAAGACACATACTAATGAAAATGGCAAAAAGTAGTGGTAAAAAAGATTTTAAAAGCAGCAAGAGAAAAGAAAACAGATACATACAAGTGAAACCCCATAAGACTATCAGCTTATTTTTTAGCAGAAATACTGTAGGCCAGAAAGGAGTGACATGATATATTCAAAGTGTTGAAAAGGAGAAAAAAAAAAAAACTGCAAAAAAGAATATTCTATCCAGCAAGTCTATCATTCAGAATAAGAGACATGAAGATTTTCCCTAACAAATTTAAAGGGATTCATATCTACTAAACCAGCCTAACAAGGAATATTAAAATGGATTCTGTGAGTGGAAAAGAAAGATCACAAGCAAGAGTAAGAAGAAAAGTTAGGATATACAGAAGCAGTAAAATTAAGTATACTTATAAAAATTGGTCAAAGGATATACAATATAAAAGGATAGAAGGAATGATAGCATATTCCTAAACTGTGGGGCAGGGAGAGAAATAAAAATTTAGGGCTTTTAGAATGCGTTCAAACTTATGTAACCACCACCTTAATATAGGATGTTATATGCTTAAAATATTGTGAACAAATCTCATGGTAACCACAAATCAAAAACTAGTAATATATATGCTAAAATAAAGAGAAAGGAATCCAAGTATATCCAGCAAACTGTGAGAGAAAAAAGCAAAAGGAGAACAGAGAACTACAAAAACAACCAGAAAACAAGTAATAAAATGGCAATAAGGACATACCTATCAATAATAATTTTGATTGTAAGTGCACTAAATGTTCCAATCAAAAGACAGGGTGTGACAGAATAGATAAAAATGCAAGAACAATCTATACGTTGCCTATAGGAGAATCATATCAAACCTAAAGACACATGTAGATTGAAAATGAATAAATGGATGGAAAAGCATTTATCATGCAAAGGAAGTGAAAAGAAAGCCATAGGGATAATACTTACATTGGGAAAAATAGACTAAAATAAAGACTGTAACAAGAGACAAAGAAGGACGCTGTGTAATCATAAAGGGAAAAATCCAACAAGAAGATATAACAATTAAAAAAATGTATGCACCCCAAACTGGAACACACATATACTTAAAGCACTTTCTTCAAACATGAAGAAAGTGATCTATAGAAACTCAAAAATAGCAGGGGACTTTAACACCCCACTTACATCAATGTATAGATCATCCAAAGAGAAGATAAACAAAGAAGCAATGGCTTTGAATGATGTAATGGACCAGATAGATCTAACATTCAATCCTAAAACAGCAGAATATACATTCTTCTCAAGTATATATGAAACATTCTCCAGAATGGATCACATATTAAGCCCTAAAACAAGTCTCAACAAATTCAAAATATTGAGGTCACACTATGTAACTTTTCCAACCAAAATGCTATGAAACTAGAAATCAATGACAAGAAAAAAAAAATGTAAAGAACACAAATATATGGATATTAAATAACATGCTACTGGAAAATGAATGGGTCAAACAAGAAATGAAAGAGGAAATTAAAAAAATACATGGAGACAAATGAAAATGAAAAGAGAACAGTCCAACATCTTTGGGATGAAACAAAAGCCATTCTAAGAGGGATGTTTATAGCAATGAAGGCCTACCTCAGCAAGAAAAATCTCAAATAATAACAAAACACTACCCCTAAAGGAACTAGAAAAAGAATAAGAATAACAACAACGACAACAACAACAACAACAACAACAAAAAACAGTAGAAGGAAGGGAATAATAAAGCTTGGAACAGAAATAAATAAATAAATAAATAAATAAATAAATAAATAAATAAAAACAGATTAATGAATAGAAGCTGGTACTTTGAAAAGATAAAGAAAATTGATAAATCTTTAGCCAGCCTCATCCAAGAAGAAAAAAAAAAGAGAGAGACAGAACTCAAATTAAAAAAAAAAATGAGAAATGAAAGAGGAGAAATAAAGTGACACCACAGAAATACAAATGATTAAAGTTGAATATTATGAAAATTACATGCTAACAAATTGGAAAACCTAGAAGACATGGAGAAATTCCAAGAAACATATAACTCCTTCTTATATCTAGAAGAAATAATAAAGAAAAATTGAACAGATCAATTACCAGCAATGAAATTGAATCAGTAATCAAAAGATTCCCAAGGAACAGGGGCCCCTGGTTGGCTCAGTGGGCTAAAGCCTCTACCTTCAGCTCAGTTCATGATCCCAGAGTGCTGGGATCAAGCCCTGCATCAGGATCTCTGCTCAGCAGGGAAGCTGCTTCCTGTCAAATAGATAAATAAAATCTTAAAAAAAAAAAAAAAAAGATTCCCAAGAAACAAAAGTCCAGGGACAGATGGATTTGCAGGTGAATTCTACCAAACATTCAAATATTTTTCTCAAACTATTCCAACTATTACAAGACAAGGGAAAGCTTCCAGATTCATTCTATGAGGCCAGCAAACCCGGATGCAAAAGCCAGATAAAGGGGCACCTGGGTGGCTCAGTGGGTTAAACCTCTGCCTTTGGCTCAGGTCATGATTCCAGGGTCCTGGGATCAAGCCCCGCATCGGGCTCTCTGCTCAGCAGGGAGCCTGTTTCCTCCTCTCTCTCTCTGCCTGTCTCTCCACCTACTTGTGATCTCTGTCTGTCAAATAAATAAATAAATAAATCTTTAAAAAATTTAAAAAGCCAGATAAATACAAAAAAAAAAGAGAACCATATGCCATTATATCTGATGAATACAGATGCAAAAATCCTTAACAAAATATTAATAAACTGAATCCAAAAATACGTTAAAAAATGTTCACCATAATCAAGTGTGATTTATACCTGGGATGCAAGGGTGGCTCAATATTCTCAACTCAATCAACATGATACACCACATCAATAAACGAAAGAACAAAAACTGTATTATCATTTCAATAGAGGCAGAAAAAACATTTGACAAAATATCCATCCATGATAAAAACATATAATAACAAAGGACTACAGAGAACATACCTCAACATAATAAAGGTTATATATAGAAAAATCCTAGTTAACATCATACTCATTGGTGAAAAACTGAGAGCTTTCCCCCTAAGATCAGGAACAAAGATAAGAATATCCACTCTCGCCATTTTATTTATCAAAGAAGCTCTCCTCACAGCAATCAGACCAGGAAAAGAAACAAAAGGCATCCACATGGGTAAAGAAGAAGCAAACTTACTCTTTGCAGATTATGTAATATTATATATAGAACATCCTAAGGCGTCACCAAAAAACTACTAGAACTAATAAATGAATTTAGTAAGATCATAGGACACAAGATTAATACATAGAAATCCATTGCATTGCTATACACTAATCATAAACTAGTATGATAAGAAATTAAGAAAACAGTTCCACTTACAATTTCACCGGAAATAATAAAATACCTAAGAATAAAGTTAATCAAGGATGTAAAAGACCTGTACTCTGAAAACCATAAAATGCTGAGGAAAGAAATTAAAGATGACACAATCAATTGGAAAGATATTCCGTGCTTATGTATTAGGAGAAAAATATTGCCAACTGTCTATACCACTCAAAGCAAAGTATAGATATAATGTAATCCCTATCAAAATACCAACAGCATTTTTCACAGAACTAGAACAAACAACCCTAAAACTTGTATGGAACCACAAAAGACACCCAAAGCCAAAGCAATCTTGAAAATAAGAGCAAAACTGGACATACGACAATGCCAGATTTCAAGATATTCTACAAAGTGGTAGTAATCATTAGAGTATGGTACTGGCACAAAAAAGACACATAAATCAATAGAATAAAACAAAGAACCCAGAAATAAACCCACAACTATGTGGCCAATTAGTCTATGACAAAGGAGGTAAGAATAGACAATGGCAAAAACTATCTCTAGAACAAACTGTATTTGGAAGAATGGGGCGCTACCATACACAAAAATTAACTCAAAATGGATTAAAACTTAAATGTGAGACCTGAAACCATAAAAGTCTAAGAAAAGAAGATAGGCATTTATTTCTCTGACATTGGCCATAGCAACATTTTTCTAAATATGTCTAAATATGAAGCAAAGGAAACAAAAGCAAAAATGAAATACTGAGTCTACAACAAAATAAAAAGCTTCTGCACCACAAAGGAAACAATAAAAGTTTAAGAGGCAACCTACTGAATGGGAAAAGATGTTTGCAAATGACATGTCTGGTAAGAGGTTAGTATCCATGATATCTGAGAATTTATACAACACTACAAAAATAATCCAATTAAGATAGGTAGGAGACAAAGAAAAATGGGCAGAAGACATGAAGAAAATTTTTTTCCAAAAAAGTCAAACAGATGGTCAACAGACACATGAAAAGATGCTGAACATCACTGATCATCAGGGAAATGCAAACAAAACCACCATGAGATACCACTTCACACCTGTCAGAATGGCAAAAATCAAAAGCATAGGAAGCAAGCAAGTATTGCACCATTGTCAGTAATGCAAATGGATGCAGCCACTGTGGAAAACTGTATGGACATTCCTCAAAAATTAAAAATAGAACTGCCCTATGATCCAGGAATTGCACTGCTAGGTATTTACCCAAAGAATAAGAAAACACTAATTCAAAAACATATATTTATTCCTGTGTTTATTGCAGCATTATTTATAATAGCCAATTCTGGAAGCAACTTCAGTGTCCATCCAAAGATGAATGAAGAAAAGGTAATATATGTGTGTACACACACACACACACACACACACACACACACACACAATGGACTATTAGGCATAAAAAAGAATGGAATATTGTCATTTGCAACAACATGAACAGATCTAGAGGGTATAATGCTATATGAAATAAGTGAGTCAGGGAAAAACAAATACCATATTATTTCACTCACTACGTGAGAAACAAACAAACAAAAGAGGCAAACAAAAGACTCTTAAATATAGAGAACTAATGGTTAGCAGAGAAGAGGTGAGAGGAGATAATGGGTTAAATAAGTGAAGGGGATTAAGTATACACTTACTGTCATTAGCACTGAGTAACGTATAGAATTGTTGAATCACTATACTGTATACCTGCAACTCATTTAATTTAGTAATTAACATACATACACACACATACGGACAGAATGGGATGGATTTAAACTTGCTGATTTCAAGACTTACTATGAAGCAACTGCACCAAACAGTGTTGTATTGGGTCTAAGAATAAACACATGAATCAATGGAGGGAAGAACATCTCAACCCACACATACCTTGTCACTTTATTTTTTACAGAAAGTAGTAAGTCAATTCTATAGATTAGGAAAAAGAGAGAAAGAGTTTAACATGTCCAAACACTGGAACTGGGTAATTTAAGCAAAATAATTTAAACAAAATTTGTATGAGAAGACATCTTTTTTCATGAAAATTTAAAAATAAATATAATCCAGATAGAAACATCACAAATGTTTAATTAGTTAATCTGGTTCAATTTCATGAATAATAATCAGTCTGTTTAATTTCTATTTTGAGCACAATGTTGAATGAATGTCCATCTAATATATCTCATTAGGTAATTAAATGAATTTATAACTCTTCTTTACTAGTACATGAGTCATTGTGTATTATACCAATAAATGTAACCATTTCCACAATGTAATGTCATGCTACACTTGTTAGAACACATGTTTGTTAACAAAAAAGACAGAAAGTGAATATTATGAGATATTCCCCTTAATTTTCTGCCAGCACCCATCCATGTGCAAATCAAAACAACAGCTTTCACCACTAACATATTCCAGTAATATGTTCAATTTTGCCTGTCAAAATGCTGCGAAGCATCTCCTAAAATATGTTTTTATTATACTTTAAGATTTAGAAATATGATTTACAGCATACCTTTGTTTTAAAATGCACACACACAGGTTGGCTGGGAAGATGGCAGAGTAAGAGGACTCTAAGCTCGCATCATCCCAAGGATACAACTAGGTAACATTCACATTAACATAAATAGCCTAGAAAACTATCTGAAGACTGGCAGAGCAAACTCTAGAACAAAATGTAGAGAAGAGGTCACACTGAAAAAGGTAGAAAGGCTGAAGATGTGGCCTGGGAATGAAACAGACCTTGGCTGTCCATGGTGGGGAGGGAGCTGGTGGCATGGAGAAGAGTAAGAAACACACTTTCACACTGGGGAGCCCATGAACAGGGAGGGCAAATCCCATAACATTTGCCTTTGAAAGTGAGAGGGGCTTTCATGAGTTCTTTCATAAATTTCTTTAGTGGGACTTAAACCCTGGAATTTAAAAATTAGCAGGATGAGCTCTGGGAGAGCCTGGAGGTCAGTAGGAAGCAGAGTCCCTGCCCATAAAGAGGCAACAGGACAAATAGCCCGTGCAGGTACAACTTAGAAACAGCAGTTTGAAAAATACCAGGGGCAGTCAGGAGGGAGAGTGATTTACTCATTCAGAGACAGGAATAACAGGAAGACTGCTTCAGCAATGAGGGAGCTGGCAGGGACCATCCCCCGACCCCCACCCCACCCTCCAACATAAACAAGGACCACCTATGGGAACCAGCACTGTGCCCACACCATTAACATAACATGTTTTCACTGAGCACTGCACACACACACACACCCTCCATGAATTCTAGGGATTCACCTTTCCCATTCAAGCTTGTCTTAGTCACCTTGCTATGGGCCTCTCCTCCAGAAGACCAGTGCAGGCCCTGCCAACACCCCATCTCCTAACCCGCATGTTTTGAAGGACCTTGGTTCTCTGGCAGCAGGAACAGGTCTCATTTTTCAAGCAGATCACTACATACCTTTTAAAATGCACCTTTCCCTGCTGGGAACAAAACACTGCCCAAAATAGGCAAAGAGAGACTCTCCAGACAACTTGACTGAAGAAAAAAGGGAATAAGGCTCAACAGCTGAGCATATGCAACACACCAAAGAGACACTCCCTGAAGCATCAGGCCCTGGGAAGATGTGACACTGTCAGGGCACTACAGGACTTCTTCATAAGGCTTCTACTTCATTAAGAGCAGAAGTAGCTGATTTTCCTAACACACAGAAGCAGACACGGAAAGTCAGATGAAATGAGGAGCCAGAGAAATATCTCCCAAATGAAAGAACAGGACCAAATCACAGGAAGAGACCTTAGTGAAACTGATATAAGTAATATGCTTGATAGATAATTTAAAGTAATGATCATAAAGATATTTTTATATCCTAACTTAAGAGTAGAAGATATCAGTGAGAAACTTAACCCAGAGATGATAAAAAAAAAAAAAATCAGAGAAAACAGTCTAATAAATGAACTTTAAAAATACACTTGATGGAAAAACAGCAGGCTCGATAAAGCAAAGGAAGCACTGATGATAGGGAAGGCAGAGTAATGGAAAGTAACCAAGCTGAGCAAAGGAAAGGAATGAAAACTATGTAAATTGAGAATAGTCTTAGACAACTCAGTGACTCCATCAAGTGAAATATCATTTGCATTACAGGGATCTCAGAAGAAGAGTGAGAAAAGGGGTATTAAAATTTACTTGAAGAAATAATAGCTGAAAAGTTCCCTAATTAGGGGATGGAAACAGATATTCAGTTCCAGGAGGCACAGAGATCCATCACCAGAATTCAATGAAAGGAAAGCTACATCAAGACAAACATAATTAAAGTAACAAAACACAACAATGAAGAAAAAAATTAAAGGAGCACCTAGGTGGCTCAGTGGGTTAAGCCTCTGCCTTCAGCTCAGGTCATGATTTCAGGGTCCTGGGATCGAGTCCTGCATCAGGCTCTCTGCTTAGCAGGGAGCCTGCTTTTCCCTTTCTCTGCCTGCCCCTCTGCCTACTTGTGATCTCTCTCTCTCCCTCTGTCAAATAAATAAATAAATAAATCAATCAATCAATCAATCAATCTTAAAGAAAAAGAAAAAAGAAAAAAATTAAAGTAGGAAAAGAAAATAAGATAGTTACATACAAGGGAAACCCCATAAGGTTATCAGTAGATTTTTTCAGCAGAAACTTTCTGATTCAGAAAGGAGCAGCATGATATATTCAAAGTGCTGAATGGGAAAAATTAGCAGCTAAGAAAAACCTATCCAGCAAGGATAGAGGAGGATAGAGGAGAGATAAAGGATTTCACAGACAAAAACAAGGAAACAAAAAACTGAAAGGAATTCTTGACCACTACACCAATCCTAAAAGAAATTTAAAGGGTACTCTCAGTGGAAAGGAAGGACCATAAGTGATAATATATGAAAAGTCATAAACACAAAAGCAGTAAAAATAAATGTTTCTGTAAAAATCAGTAAAGGTGTTCATATGGCACTATATACTTAAAACATTGGTGGGGGGAGAGTGAAGAATGGGTTCAAAACTTAGGTGTTCATCAACTTAATATGGGCTGATACATGCAGAAGATATCATACACAAATGTAATGGTAACCACAAGTCAAAAACCAGTAACAGTTAAGAAAAGAATAAAGAGAAATGAATCCAAGTATATCACTACAGAAAGCCAACAAACCATGAAAGAGAAGAAGAAAAGGATCAGAAAAAAAAGCTACAAAACAACCACAAAACAGGTAACAAAATGGTAATAAATACATATTTATCAATAATTACTTTGAATGTCACTGGACTGAACAGATGACTCAAAAGACACAGGGCGATAGTAGGATTAAAAAACAAAAAACCAAGACTCATCTATATACTGCCTATAAGAGACTCATTTCAGACTGAAAAACACTTGCAGATTGCAAATGAGGTGATGGAGAAACATTTATTATGCAAATAGATGTCAAAAGAAAGCCAGTGTAGCAATACTTATATTGGACAAAATAAACATTAAAAAAAGACCATAAGAAGAGAAAAAGAAGGGCACTATATAATAAAAAAGGAACAATCCAAGAAGAGATATAACAATTATAAATATTTATGCACCTAACTTGGGAGCTTTCAAATAAATAAAAGAGTTAATAACAAACAGGAAGTAACTGATAGGAATGCAATACTAGTAGGGGACTTTAACACCCCACTTATATCAATGGATAGATTATCTAAACAGAAAATCAATAAGAAAACAGTAGCTTTGAATGACATCCTGGACCAGATGAACTTAATAAACATATTCAGAGCCACAAAAACGAAAAAGATCTTACCATTTGCAACAGCATGGATGGACTTGGAGTATGATGCTAGTGAAGTAAGTCAGATAAAGACTTATTCCATATGATTTGATCTATATATGAAATCTTAAAAAACAATGCAAAGAAAAAGCAGAAACAGTCCCATAAATACAAAGAATAAACTGATGGTTGCGAATTCCAAATGTAGTAACATTGTTTCCTTTGTTAGATCTCAAATGGACTTTCTCCTCAGTTGATATTTGAACCCAACATCACAGACCAAATATGCTATACATTTTTATGACTACTCTTAAAACTTTCAGATATAAAATCTTTCATCATATACTTAAAAGGACATTTCATTTATTTTTGATTTCCTAGGAGGTGGCGAGGGGTGAGTGAGTATTGCTGACAACCTGATACACACTTAATAAAATATTTTGTTTTCTCAATTAAAATAGATACAAAGAAGTCAGAGAAAGTGTTTCTCTTTATTCTAACTGAAAGTGTTGTACCTTAAATTTTATGTAAAAATTACAAACAGGACAAAAGGCATTGATAGACAAAAAGTCTACCAAAAAACTTTTTTTAAACCAATGTTGGAGTCTCTTAAAAATAAGTGTTAATCTTACAGCATTATTTGTTCCTTCTTCACGCTGAGTACACATCACTGAAGCCACTGAATTGCTTCCATTCCTTCAAAATATTGTTTAAATGCCAATGAAATTAAATGGAAGGTTAAGGCATATTTCCTACCTTACTAAAACTGATTTTTTTCCTTCCTAAAAGCTTCAAGGCAGACTATATTTAAGCATTAACTCAGTTTCCACAGCACCCTGCCCCCACCTCCAATGTCCTACCTCAGTGTATGTAAAATCGCAGCATGTGACACCATTTTGGTCTCACAGTCTTGATTTACTAGATTTGTAATCCTAAATTTATGGACTATTTTTTAGGAAAATTTTGATGGTTCAGAGAGTGTTATAATTTTCCTCAGTACCAACGTTTATCATAAAGAAGCATGTGTTTGAGTAATTGCTCTTCAGAGAATCTTTGCATCTGACTGGCCCTTGGGGGTAATATTTATTTATTGCTTATAAAGTATGGCAAGATTCAAACAGTCTTCATTCTTCCCCATTAAAAAAGAGCCACCTTACTTTTAATACTGTAATGTCCTAAGGGAAATGTGTGTTGTCTTTCAGTTTTAACTTGCTCAGAATGCTTGGACAGACATTAGTGAAAACTACATGCAGTTCTGTATTCTGAGCATTGTGTCTTATGATAAATTTCCAGCTGTGTTGTTTTTTTCTTTTAAATCAGTTAAATATAGCTGTCTTTGTGTTTCTGACTTTTTGAGTCTTCAAAGGCTATAATTTGGAGTTTCAGATAAGCTTTTAATGTGTTTAATTTAGTTAGTAATCTAAATTTCTGTTGGATTCTTCAATAATAAGGCAATGATGGGGGTCATCAAACAAAGCTGCATTTTGCCTCCATCTAAGAGGTTTGAAGAAATTGCTTGGAAATTAATACCTAGGTTAATAACTATAATGTTGCCATATATGCACTATCTATTAATGTAATTTGACAACTTTTTACTGTTTGCATGATTACTTGTGACACATAGCAATATATTCAAAGTACAAATACATCTTTCAGGGATAAGGAATCAAAATCTGACAAATACGTATCTAGAGTCTTTCATTTACTTTTAGTTGAAATTAGAGAATGCTACAGTCATTTCAAATTCTTTTGTTTGCAACACACGCACACACACACACACACATAATTTTTGCACATTAATTTTATATGCATATATTTTCATACCACTTAAAGTCCACTGTAATGGACCTTATTGTACTTGTACTGACTTCACTTGTACTGTAACTGCTTCTCCCTTTACAATTAATTTACATTGAAAGATAATATAACATTACTGAAAATTCTTAAGACTAGATGTATTTTTAGCAACACCCTATTTTTGTGAAACTTTAAAAATAAGCTTATTGCTATTTCTCTGCAATCAAATAAATCTGGTC
Organism: Lontra canadensis; assembly: GCF_010015895.1. Classification (NCBI taxonomy): domain Eukaryota; kingdom Metazoa; phylum Chordata; class Mammalia; order Carnivora; family Mustelidae; genus Lontra; species Lontra canadensis. The sequence continues at coordinate 2,841,078 of NW_022631045.1, forward strand.
TCTCTTATAAAATGTTATTTACAGAGACTATATAGCTTCATTGGGCACTTTACGCCAAAAGGAGGAAATATAATCTTCAGATTCAAATGTAGGGGTTCATATTTTGAGTCTAGCTCTTCCTAGATGAGTGTTACTTAATCTCTCCAAGCCTAAGAATTCCATACTTATAAAGCTTGAAACTTTAAATAATGCACTCACATATTATTAAATTATTAGACTGTATCAGGATTATACTAACAAATAAAAAATGGGAGACTTTTGACCAGAAATTCTCTTCTACCTCTTCCTAAATGCATGATATTGGCCTCAGGATACAATGGGAATGTAAATATTTACCTTGAAATGATTTAGAGACAATGCAAGTAAAACAAATAGCACCATAGGACAACAAAGTAGATGTTCAGTAAGAAAGAAACATTTCCATAAAACAACATTTGTATTCCTTTTCATAACAAGAATAATCTTTAAACTCCAGGAGCCCAAAGCCTCTGATCCACTCTCTATGTATGAAATACTCATAAATCCTTATGTTGTAAACTATTAATTTCACCGTCTCAGTTGCATCTCTCAATTAGCCAATATGCTTGCCAAGGGCCTTATTTGAGGATTTCTCACAATATCTAGCATGGAACTTGGTTAAAGTAGGAGTTCAATAAACTTTTTACTTGCTGATCAGTTTGGCTCCAATAGAGGCAATTTAAACTTTAAAATGTTTTGCATTGATTTGAAGAATATGCAATTATATCAGGGCTCCCAAGACCATCCTTAGACCAGCTAATTTACTACAAGGATTCCTAGGACTCAGAACAACTATTACACTCATGGTTATAGTATGTTCCAGGGAAAGGATACAGATTAAATTCAGCAAAGGGAAAGTTGAGGCAAAACCTAGAAGAGATTGTGCACAAGTGCTCAGTGGTGTCCCTCCCAGCAGTGTCACATGAGGACTTGCTCATTTTTCTCAGCAAAAATATGAAACTTGACACATATATGACACTATGACATATATATAAAGCATTGGCAGCCATAGAAGTTCACCCAGCTCTTGTGTTCAGTATTTTATTAGGGATCAGTCACCTAGGCATGTAGTATGGGCTACTCAGATTCCAGACTTACTTACTGCACTCCACTTCCCAAGACATAAAACAGGTGTTCATCATAAATCACATTGTTAGGATAAACTAATCTGGTCAAGTTGGTGGGGCATGACTCAATGCCTCAGGCGTACAAAAATGGGTATTTACCATCAATATAGTGTGACCTAAGGAAGGCATCAGTCATACAAAATCATTCTTCTCAAGCAGAAAATATCAAGGTCTAAGAGGTTATATCCCACGAGTCTACCAAAGACCAGTCTGAAGACAAAACTTTCTTGGAAATGAGCACACTGCTGAATTAACACTTTCCTATCCAGTAATGTATTCATATAATGGAAAATTTTCAAAATATAAAGGTCATTAAATGGAAATTATCCCTCCTACTGTTTCTTCATTCACCTAGTTTCCCTGAACATAGTAAAAAGTAATCTTAGTTTCTGATCTATTCTTTGAGATACTTGTATATGTACCACTCTTTTACATAATTTTCTATGAAATCTTTGGTACTTATTTTAATTAAAAGTGTATCTTACAGATCTTTCCATATTAGCACATAAATAAGCAACTTCTTTATTTTCTATGACTGCATAATTTTCCATTTTGTAATTATACCACAATTTATTTAAACCCACCCTTTATTTATACATATTTAGTTTCTAATATTTTGCCATAGAAAGAATGATTTGATGACTAATCAATGTACATATAACATTTTAAAAGCAGATGTTTATATCTGTAGGATAAATTCCTATAAGTAGAGTTTTGGGGTCAATTTTGACATATATTTCCAAATGGACTCTCATTAAACTTTTGTTAAATTGCACTCGAACCAGGCTCTGACTATGATAACACTTAATAAAAGACTACAGAAATTAATTACAAATTTCTAAAATATCAGCAACATTGTAAAGTATAAATATGAAGTATTATACTACCATTGAAGAAAGCAAATCTTAGCAAAAACAATGTAATATGGTATTAAGTATAGCATTAATATGATTATAGAGAATTGAGGGAGAATTAATATGAATATAGAGAAATAAGAGAATATAAGAATATGAATAGAGAGAATATTAATATGAGTATAGAGAATTAATATAGAGAATTAAGATGACTAGACATAAAGGAATAAATTACTGTGAACTTTAAATTTGGCCATTAAAGTGATTATTGTCTCCAAAGGCAAGGGAAACAAAAGCGAAAATGAACTTTTGGGACTTCATCAAGATAAAAATCTTCTGCATAGCAAAGGAAATAGTCAACAAAACAAAGAAGTAACCCATGGAATGGGAGAAGATACTCACAAATGACACTACAAAGACGGATATCCAAGATCTATAAAGAACTTCTCAAACTCAACACCCAAAAACCAGATAATCAAGTCAAAAGGTGGGCAGAAGACATGAACAGACACTTCTCCAATGAAGACATACAAATAGCTAGCAGACACATTAAAAAAAAAAAATGTTCATCATTAGCCATCAGGGAAATTAAAATCAAAACCACATTATGATATTATCTTTTACCAGTTAGAATGGCAAAAATTAACAAGGCAAGAAACAACAAATGTTGGAGAGGATGTAGAGAAAGGGGAACCCTCTTACACTGTTGGTGGGAATGCAAGTTGGAGCAGCCTCTTTGGAAAACAGTGTGGAGACTCCCCAAAAAATTAAAAATAGAGCTACCCTATGACCGGGCAATAGCACTACTGGGTATTTACTCCAAAGATACAGATGTCATGAAAAGAAGGGTCATCTGTACCCCAATGTTCATAGCAGCAATGTCCACAATAGCCAAACTGTGGAAAGAGCCGAGATGCCTTTCAACAGACGAATGGATACAGAGGATGTGGTCCTTATATACATGGAATATTACTCAGCCATCAGAAAGGACTTTTGCATTAACATGGATAGGACTGGAGGAGATAATCCTGAGTGTAATAAGTCAAGCAGAGAAAGTCAATTACCATATGGTTTCACTTACTTGGGGAACATAAGGAATAACATGGAGGACACTAGGAGAAGGAGGAGAAAACTGAAGGGAAGGAAATCAGAGGAGGAGACGAACAATTAGAGACTGTGGACCCTGAGAAACAGGCTGAGGGTTTTAGAGGGAGGAGGTAGGGGGGTTGGGTGAGCCTAGTGGTGGGTATTAAGGAGGACACATGTTGCATGGCACACTGTTCTATGTGTTATAGGTAAACCACGAGTCTTGGAATACTACATCAAAAACTAATGATGTATTGTATGGTGATTAACATAACAAAATTTAAAAAAATGAAAAAATAAAAAAAGTGATTGTTGAGATTAAAGCTTCATGAAGTTGTGTAGTTTCCTGCAAGGAGAATCTTTGCCTAGAAAGAGAAGATTTTTTTTTCCTGATATGAAGCTGGGGAAAAAAAAAAAAAAAAACTATTTTAAATATAGTAGAATCACATTTTCAACTAATTTTATCTAGAGTGTGAAGAAAACATTTCAGGAAGATAAGCTTATACTGTCTTCATTTTGATGACATACGTGACCATTTTGTGTGGTCCTATGGTCTCTGTCATGACAATGTTTTCTTCTTTACCCTTTGTCATTGTCATCTCTGACACAAGAACAAGACATCAGAATTTTAATATCATGTATATATTTTCAGTGATTCTGGCTAAGCTAAATTGCCAGCAGGCTACATTATTGTAATTCTCTCTTTGCAAGTCTCACAGCTGCAAGGTTTCTTGTTCATGACAAGTTTCATGAACATATTTCTCCTTGTTGGAGCTTCTTCTAGACCGGATGGCTACCTGTGGCATATTTTATGAATTGTAAAGGAAATCACTTAAAGGCTTTTATACTTTGAGATTTCTTTTCACTCTGGTGATTTGTATGTATCAAGTCTTTTGTACCTTACTTAGGTTCAGCTCTTTGAATTCTAAAGAGCTTATTAATAGGAGGCATTTTAGTTTCTGTATTTAATTTTTATCAGACAGAATAACATATTAAATATCCCTAGAGCTAAATACTTAATCAAATTAATTTTTGTGATTCTTTGCTTTTTTATCTAAGCATTTGTGAGGGCTTGTTATTATTTTTTTTTAAACTTGTAGGGAGTCACTTGCTTTTATTCAGTTAGTAGTAGTAAGTTGGAATATTTACTTCCTTCCTGCCTACATACCAACTTATTTTCTTCTTTATTTTTAGTTGATATTTTGCTGACTAGATCTTTAAAAAAACATTGAGTGTGATTTTTTTTTTTCTTTTTCAAAGGAGGAAAACATCTGCTAAAATTATTAATTTAAATCCCAGAAGCATCAAACAAAATTGTGAATCTTTCTTGAACATCAACATAAATGGGCTTTCTCTTTATAGGAAGGGACGACAATTCTTCCTTCACAGATTTTCTCAGTTTTCTCTGATATCTCATTCATATTCAAGATACATGCTATCTATCCTCTTTTCCAAAAGTAATCCTTCCCTCCGTAGTAGATTTACCCACCTATTTTCTGTTTTGTCTTCCTCCTTAATATTTGTTGGAAACTTTCAGATGTCTGGATGCAAATACATTCCCATCTCATATTAATCTTGGGAATGTCTTTCTCCATCTTTAAAAATGGTGAAAATAATACTGTCTTAGTACTTTGGCCTATGGTAACAAAAGTACCACTACCTGGGTGGATTATAAACTTTAATTTTTCATAGTTTTTTGGAGGCTGAGAAGTTCAAGATCAAGACACTAGCAGATTTGGTTTCTAATGAGGGCTTGCTTCCTGGAATATAAATGTCCCAATTTTTTGCTGTGTCCTCATACTGTAGAAGGGACAGGGAGCTCTCTGGAGTCCCTTTTATAAGAGAACTAACCCCATTCATGAGGGTAAAATCACAGCCCCCACCCCAAAAATGCCTGCCTCCTGAATATATTAAGGGTTAGGATTTCAATATATGAATTTTAGGGGACAAACACCTTCAATCTATAGCAAATACCAATCTTTCTCTTTGGTGATACATAAGTACATCAAAAAGTACTGAGAACATAGTACACATTTGTAAAATAATTATTTTCTTGTTCAATGAGAATTAATCAATTGAAAACATAATTTGAGTCACTCCATCCAGATCATATTTGTACTGATATTTTAGTTGACCTTGGGTTTTCAGTAATTGACCAAGAGCTACAGTCTTACTTTCTAGGCTGAGAGGTTATTTGACATCTTTCCTGCTGAGGCAATCAGTAGTAGTCATGCAGGAAGCTTGGCATTTAAGGCAAACTAGAAATCCAAAAAATTCTCTATGTGGGAAAAGCGTTCATAGAATATCAGGACTCTTGTTATGAAGAAAAATTTCTTCTTTTGGTGGCCTGAGGAAGGTTGGGGATTATTTTGAGCAATGATTTTAACTTTGCTCTACTGATTTTTTCCTTCTAAAGCCTTTAGTGCTTATGTAATATGCAGTTTCTGTAAAGATTCAGAATGGTAAGGTGATAAGGATATATAAGGCTTTGATAAAAATAACTATTCAAATCCTATTTTTTTAAAGGCTAAAGGAATGATAGAGTGTCCCAGAGAAGATGGAAATAAACCTTCTTGCAATTTCAAGTAAGTCCATTTAAGGTCACTTCCACCTGTGATAATCTATCATTTTATAAATTAGAATATAAAATATAATGATCAATAATAATGATAAATGTTAATAATTAAATTAGCATGATATGATCAAAGAAATTACTATGTCTTTCCCCAAGAGTAGGCTTAATATAGTGTGCTTATTTGCTGGGTTTCAAATGAGGAAATGAGAAAAACATTAGGGAACAGCCCAATTAGGGGCAGACAGCATTGGGTACTCAAAAAATATATGCCCTTTCTGGAGCATCGTTCAATGCCAAGTATTGTATGGAAAAAGTTCCTTAAAATATTTAATTTAGTTTTTTCAGTACACTTATGAGATAGGTATGATTATCTATTCATAGTAGAAACATTAAGTACATTTTCCAGATATCACAGCAAATCAGTCTGATTCTATAACTAGAACTCATAATGCTCCAAATCATTAGTCATTATCCATATATTTGAATAAATACATAAGCCCCTGATCTGCAAACCACATAAAAGACCACTACTTTGGACTTCCCCTAACATAAAAATGTAGGGACCTCCACAGGCTCTCTCTTTCCTTTCTGGAAAGTTGGTAACCACAGTCTGCTCCCCTCTCTCCTTCAGAGTTTAATTTATTTGCAGACATTCAACCTCTCTCTCCATAAACAATGGCAACCAAGATGGTCTTAATGTTCCCCTTAAGTTGCCTAACTTTATCCAGGGTTCTTCCTAACATAGGCCCGTGGTCTCCCTTTTCCTTGAGGAGTTATTTTAGAAAACTTGCAACTGTAAATTTTTTCTGCCCTTTGATATGCATGTAAGTCTTCTCCCAGCCTCCTCCAAGATCTTCAATCTGGGGTAGTCTTTCCCCATGTCCTGGGAACCATCTTTTTGAAATCTAAGCCTGAAAGGAGATAGCATCCTATCTCCCCATCTTCATGGGCAGGTAGGAGCTCAATTCAGGTGAAGTCTAAGACAGGAGACTAACTTGGGATGGGTACCAGCTAGCAAACACAATCACAGAGAAAAGTACTTGCAAACACAGGAATATATCAATGTGCTCAATACCTCCTACTGATCAAGCTCCCACTACTGTCCTCCAGTATGTTTCCACTAGCTCAACACAGTTCTTAAAACCCTCCTGTCCTTTGTTTCCATGAAGTGGAGTTCATCTCTCTCCTTTACTATAATAGTCTTAGATAAATTCTTCCTTGCCTTTATTTGCCAGTGCAAAGTTTTGCTTTGATAGTGGAGAAGGATAAAAATTGGCATATAATTTTTAAAGAGTCACTGCCTTATCCAGAGAGATAACTATGGAACTACCTTCTTTGGTTCTGTTCATTCTTCATTTCATCTTTCAAATATCTCTTCTCCAGGATGCCTTGCCTTACCTACCAAAATAATATATTTTTTTTTTGGTATGTTGTCATATGTAATTTGTAACTCTTAGGGTATATGTGCTATGGCTCGTCCATTAATTAGAACATGCTGTGAAGATACTAAAGGTGTCTTATTCATATGTACACATGTAAAAAGACAGAGTGAAGAACAGTTTGAGAACTCTCCAATCACTGCATTACCTCCTAAACCCTGCTCTGCAAGCTACTGTTAACAGTTGAGAAAGAGTTTCTAAATCCTAAAGGAAGCACTGATAGAAATTTACTTCTTTGTGAGACCCTAGGGCTGTCTGGGCAGAATGGGATGCAAGCCATTACCAAAGAGTCACCAGGTGTGAGAAGTTGCCTTTGAGCAAAGTACATTGTTTGTGAAAGTTGCTCTACTGTTTTCCAAAAAAACTAGTAAGGGGCCGTTAAGAGAATTGCCTGAAGATTTGCAAATCCCTGAAGGAGGAAGTTTTAGAATTTTGTTTTGCTACTGGATTTCTGCTATGCAATCAGCATACACCATTATGTCCATATGCTGCCTGAGCATGGGAGTGAGAACGGTAGACAGATTGCCTGTAGTCAGACCAGAGGACAGAAGGAAGGGAATCAGGAGTTAGAAGTTTCCAAGACACAGACTGAGGCAGTGAAAGACAGAGCCTGAGGTAGATGAGACTTGAGCCCTGGATTTGCTGTGATCTCATCAGAGGACTTCAGTTTACTGCTGCCTGCTGGGGACCAGATGGAAATGTGGGACCACAAACATTTAGGAAAGGTGACTGAGATACTGTCCTATGTAAGCAAGGGCTGGTAAGACCTCCACTAATGCACAGCACACCTTTTGAAAATGAACTCGGTCAGCAGGGATGACAAACAGAAGGGGTGAGCCATTTCCCACACAAAGAAAGAATGTTGGCCTTCATAAGGAAACAGCTACTGAAAATGAATTACTAAAGTAAGTCTTATTTTTCCTATTCCTCTCCAACCACTCCAATGCATGCCAAAGACAATGGGATAGAAAATGGACAGGGGGCATGAAAAGCAAACCACACTCCTCACTCCACCAAAATGATGGAGCTATAGTCTGGTCTGCATGGGGTGAGAGGGTGAGTCTGAAGCAGGACTGACAGTTTTAAGTGGGCACAGTCACTCTCAGTAATAAACATGAGAGTGCATAAAGAATCAAAATTGCCTGGGAATTTGTAAAACCCAATAGAAATATCAAGTGATCCTACTACCCAGGGAAAATATCACTACATAGATCAATTAATTGAGACCTCATTTAGACCTACGACAACAATTTTCATCCCTACCATCCATGATGTTCTTTTACATACCTCAGGAAGTATTTTTTGATTAATTACTTGGAATACAATAAAGCTCCGAGACTAAAAAACCAACTAGATAGACTCTCTCCCAGCTGTAGGACAGAATAGCAAGTAGGATTAATGATCTTGATTAAGTGTTCTATAGGTAGATAGTGCTGAAATAACTGGTTCAATGTGGCTCAACTGCTTTAATCTGTGGTCTTTGCAACTACTGAGTCTTGAGTACGGGATGAACAGGTGTAAATGCCTACCATACATATCGATGCAGAAACATCTGCAGAAAGCAAATGGTCAATTTGCAAAAAAGCTAGTATGGCCTCCTCCAGAGATGTTATGTCCCTGAAAAAGAGGAAGCGGAAGATAATCCTGCAATAAAAATAGTAACTGATTCATCCAGACTTTCTCTTAGGAAGCATGCATTCTTAGTTGAATATTTGAATATATATGTATATTTATGTGTATTGAGGACATTTTGCAACAAATGATTTTACCCACATACATGCTTATTGTATTGGAAGGCAACAAACACAAATCTCAAGTGAACTGAGGCAAAAAGTGCATTTGAATTCCTCATTTCTTTTTCAAAACATTTTTATGGGCTTGCCTGGTGAAACAATGAACTTTGAAGTCACATTCCTTAATTCTGAATGCATCAATTAAAAATGGCCATACTTCCAAGCCCTGCTTGAGTTTGTTCTTTATCTATGAAATAAGCACAATAATGTTCTATTTCACCAGGGTGCTGTGAGGAATAACTAGTAAAAATGACATCCTTTTTAAAATAGAAGTGCTATGTAAATGCTGAAGACCCAGGGTAATAAACTCACAAACAGGGACGTCTTCATAACAAAGCATAATACATTTGAATAAATCAATGACAAGCATCCCATATAGAAACCAGGGAACCTTTAGTGCTTAAGCAGCATTTAATAATTTTCAAGGGAATCCTCTCTGGGGGCAAGAGATTGATATTGACTCCTTTCAAAGATCATTCTTTTTAAGTAAAAAAGGATTCCATCTCATCTTGACTACTGATAATGTACTAGTGGTAGCCAGAATAAAAGAACTCCTGAATTTGGTTCTAACCACTAACCACAGAAAAAATTAAACTGTCCATGTGTATTTACGTGCTCTGCCACATGAAAGATCGTAAGATTCTGCTCTGAATCTATTCACAGAGCAAAACGGATTTGCCCATTTTAACCATGAAAGTCAGGTATGTACAAAAACAGGTATTTTTACAAGTCAGAGATCCTCTCTGTTGCAATGCTCTACTGAGTTAGCTCCCTTACCTACCTTCCCATTTTTTGATTCAATTGTGGAAAGATGTAATTCAGTTACCACCAAGCATTGTTCTTACTTAAAGAAAGTTGTATTCAGACAAAACATGTGTTGCAGGAGAGAAGTTTCTCCATGCTGACGGATGACACCATGCCCTTTGCATGTTCACACGCTAACGGAAAATGAACTGGACAAGAGTATCGATCTACATTGCACAGCACGTTCCACTGCTTCAATGTGGTCCTTGGACACTGATATTCTATCACCTTAGGTAATCATTTGCATAGACTCACATTATGGGAAGACTTTGAAGAAGAGCTGAGGCCATCTGTCCTAGAGAGAGAAACTAGGAAGGAATGCACTGTAGAATTTAGACTTCATCGCTCAAACAATCCCCTGAAGAAACCTTACAAAGGAGTACTTTTGATGCCACAGCAAAATTGAGTTCAGTATTCCTGTATTTACCTGTGTCTTTTGTCTGAGTGTTTCAAGATTTCAAACGACTTCACAAACTTCTGCACTGTATTTCTTCTACTGCTACTATGATATAGGGGGTGAATTTTCAGGCTTCCCTCTAATATATATTTTTTTAACAGGGCAGAAAACTTTTCTTTAAAGAATCTTTACAAGGAATGGCCAACTTGTTCAAAAATAGCTTCTCTGACAGCTTCATGCCTTTTCAGAACTGAACGTAAGCTATATCTTCTTTTTTTTTTCTTCTTTTAAGCCCCTGAAATAATTGGAAGAATATTTTTATTATACCATCCATCTGGAAAAGGAAGGCTGGGATACTATAAGAAGGGCCATTCTTTCTTGTGGTATTTTTGGCTGTGTCTCAGGGTGGGATGTTTGATATGTCATGAGAAAGATGGCCCTCATTAGATTTCCAGGCATTTGCACAGCCACCAGAAGAGCTCAAAGGGGAAAGATCAGCATCCGGTCAGTAACCTATAAAATTTTGGTCTTTTGACTTCTGGTTCTAATTCTTAAAACATTTTTCTTTTTTTTGTTAATTTCTTTAGTCTTCTTTTTCCTTCCTCTCTCTCTCTTTTTTTTTTTTTTCTTTACTGCTTTTTTACACTAAGTTTCTTAACAGTCGAACCACATGCCCAGGACCATTTGCTACTTTATAATAGTAATAACCTATGTTTATGCAAGATGATTCCCTCAGGAGCTCTGAGTGCTTCGTAGACACCATCCTGTTAAACCTGATAACTTCCCTGATGGATGGGCACATAATATCTTCCAATCTTCTTGAATTTCTAGACAGGGAACTGAGTTTAGAAATTTGTTCATGTTCATTCCCACCAATACTTTTGCTGGTTTAGTAATAAAAGTATGACATCATAAACAATGTCAAGATAGAAATAATATGGCCTTATTAGCTATGTTAATTTCTTCATTATATGCATATATGCCATACATTTGGAAAAAATTTCATGATGTCTTGCCTGATATTAAATAGAAACATTGGTTTCTTTTCAGTAGTCATTATCTAAGACTAAAGCCTATAATTTGTATCTGGATAAATCTCTTTTTTTGAGTTTTCCAACAAACTCAGCTTTTTTTGCAGTGGCTAGCTACACAAGATATTAATGTATGTGAATCAAGGTTAAACAGAATATAAGCAAATTTACATGCAGATATAAATTATTAATTTTTAGGATTTAAGAATAAAATAAATTCACACAGCACTATGTATTCCAGGTGCTGGACCTACTTCAGTATTGTTTCTAGGTAATTATGGCTTAGATATGACCACTGATAGAAAATTAGTACTTGGGTATAAAAACAAAAAATGATAAAACAGTTACTGGTTAAAGGCCATATAACTCATAGTCAAACAAAAAAAATAGCAATAAATGTATATTGAGAACCAGATGTTGATGTGTGTGACATTTTTGTTTAATACCTTATTATTAATGAACTGCCTTTTGGCCCCATTAATGGTCCTACTCTCTCCCTGGTACAGTGCCTTTATGACAGGGAGTTCAGGATAATGATTAAGAGAAGGGGCTTCAGTACCACTTGGATTAGCATTGGAATCCAGCCCTACTCCTCACTGATTATGGATAAAAGGCAAGCTATATAAACCTTCGTTTCCTAATTGACAATAAGAAGTTAATAGAAAACACCACCACAACTACATAGGGTTGTTGAATGGATTAAGCATGTGTTAAAGGATTAACATGTGTCAGGTATCAGTGTGTTCAATAAATAATAACAATAAGCGTAACAATTACTATCTTATTCTCTAGTTATGATGGCTCAGGTCCTGACTTGTAGTTTCCTTCCCCAGTCAGTAACGCTGCATTCATCTAGTGTCTGTCCCCCTGAATTTCACTGAAATTTACAGTGACTTTATATTATCCTCATGAGGGTCTTTTGTGGTTTTATGGGCTATTAGTTAGTCCGATAGTCCTTATAAATACAATAGTGAGTAAAAAACCAAGTAAGACTTTCAGGTCTTTTCCTTTACCCAATTTGTGAGCACATATTTTAAGAAAGGAACTGTGAAGTACATACAAGTAGTCATAGAGCATACAGCTAAAAGGAACATAGGTCTTTGTCCAGTAAAAACCCTTCTTTTTTAGTACCAAAATTAAGTCTCCAGGACTTTCTGAGGTTAATAGTCTGAGTATACATAGGGTGCAGAAACCATGTAATTTTTTAAAACCCTATCTGTGTGTGTGTATGTGTGTGTATAAAGATTGTTAATTAAGTACTAAAGAAGTGGCGTCAGAGAGCAAGTGATCGGGGAGGTAGCAATTTCACGGGGCAGCTTCCAACCCCAGGGCCAACACAAAGCTAGAATTATTGAAGTTGAAATTTAGGAGCTTCCAGGAAGGATTCTGCGAAGCTGAAACACAGGCTGTTAAACAGAGGATGCCACAAGGTCTGTGCTGCTGCCTCTAGCCTCAGAAGAGGGGCCCCGTGGAGGTGTTAGTCCAAATAATGGGTTTGCACTGGTATCTCTAAGGGGATGCAATGAGGCTGGCTCTGCAAATCTTGGACAAACTTCAAAATGAGTTCAACTACTACTAACTGGAATGAATTGCCACTGCCAGAGTGAGGACACACTGCTAGAATAACAGTGACAGAAAGAGGAAGAAACAAGCTTCTCCTCTCCTTTCCAATCTCCTGTTTTTCCCTCCAAGGCCTGCCTACCAGCAGAGCATACTAGGGAGCCAAGGGGAAGAATAGAATGTGGTTTGCAGTTCCAGCCCCAGCATCAAAGGTCATTGAAGAGTGGGTTAAGGCTGAGATACTCCCCTGACTAGCACGAGTAATCAGTGGAAGAGTCAGATATACTACCAAAGCAGAGTAACTAGGGTAGACCCTGGAAGAGATGGAGGAGATGAGTGTCCCCAACTTGGATTCATTTCTCCATCTCATCTCTTGCCCACGAGGAATCACACAGAATTTTCCAGTGCTCTAAACCCTGTCTGTTCCATTTACGGACTGCTCTTCTTCCACATAAATTATAAGTTAGCTCACCCTTTGACCTCCTCTCATGTGGGTTAGTTCACGTTGTGGCAGATTTTGAAACCAGACTTTAGTCTCTCACACACTGAATACTCGAAATTTGCAAAGAAGGATTTCAGGTGCTCTCTCACATGATGGTAACTCTGTGAGGAGTTGGCTATGTTAATTAACCTGATTGTAGGAATGATCACACTGCATATATATATATCTATATATATAGATATATATATATATATATCTCAAATCATCATGCTATATACCTTAAATATATATAATTTGTGTTTTAAAAACAAAAGAAGGGAAATTCTGGGAAGCGAGAAATGAAACATTAAATGGAACTACATGGTAGTTGGGAGAAATTAGACTGGATGCACACCACCACCCAAGACTCATGGTTTCACCACCATCTCTTACTCTCAGAGAAACTCTCCATTTGAGAGCCTCTCTTAAGCTTTGGCAATTCACATCCTTCCTCATGATTCTCTCAACCTCATCTTGCTCCAGTGTTGTTTTCTCTTCGGATCCCAGGATTTTGCAGACCCAGTTCAGTGGACTGGCATCATACATTTTGACCCCCTCTCTGCCCTAACAAAGATTTCCATAGTGCTGAAGTTCCTGTAACCAGCTGCTTCACACCATACTGCACATGGTTGTTTCTAAATAGCACCTTTGGTTAGGAAACACTTCAGTAATAATCCATTATCCTGATCTCTGATCTCTAGTTTCAGTGTACTCAAATACATCTTTCACAGAAAGTCAGAGAGGTAGTGGTTCAGAGTACAGCATTGACACCTACAATGCCTGAGTTTGAATCTTGTATCTTCCACTTACTCTCTATGTGACCTTGCAATGCCCTTCCATGCTTCAGTGGCTTCACCTATAAAATTTTTACCATCTTGGTTTGTTCTGAGGAACAAATGTGCCATGTCAGGTGCTTAGAACACTGAACAACATACAGCAAATGGTTAAGAAATATTAGTTATTATTTCACCAGGATCAGTGTTATCTTCCAGATCCAAGTGGGTGAAAATTTCTGGCTTTATCATTTACTAGCTATCTGACTTTGGGAATGTTATTTTCTTGAGGTTTAGATGCCTTCCATGCTTGAAATGAAGATACTTAGTTTATATGGTAGTTGCTAGGATTAAATGATAGTGCACAAGTGACAAGTTAGAATGTTCTAGCCAGACCAGAGACTCAGATTGGTGGGCAGCAATACATTGCTGGCGTGACTACTTTTTAGAAGGACCCTTAGTGCTCTAAAGAGACCAACCTCTTGAATGTAATATGAATTTCTAGTATTTAGAAAAATGTCACAGATTGTATAATTTTACTGAAACATTATCCAGCTACACGTTTTGATTTATACACGGTCTAGGAGTACAGTGCAGAAGAACATGAACTTGTCCTTATTAATAGACCTATCTGAAGAACCAAGAGCTGTTGCCAGAAGCCAGATGAAGGCAGAGAATAAGGAGATATGTCTAGAAGAAATGGCCAAACTTAGGGGCAGGGCCTGGAATGATTACAGTGATTGGAATGATTAAGGAGTGCACCTGGCCACTCCAACCTGAGACCCACATGGGTTCTTTCTTCTTTTCACTCTCAGGCTCTGTTTTTTGTTTTTTGTTTTTTGTTTTTTAACATTTTATTTGTTTATTTGACAGAGAGCTAGAGAGCACAAATAGACAGAGCTGCAGGAAGAGGGAAAGAGAGAAGCAGTCTCTCTCCTGAGTAGGAAGCCAGACCCAGGGGTCAATCCCAGCACCCTGGGATCATGACCTGAGCAGAAGGCAGATGCTTAACTAACTGAACCACCCAGGCACCCCTCCCCACCAGGTTCTGTTTACTCTGAGAAATAAAGATGTACCATATAGGAATCCTACTCCCTGTGCTGTAGAAACACCTTTGAAAAGGCTGATCACAAGAAGTCGGGAGCATTTTCCTTCAGCATAAATGAAGCAGGCAGGGGCTTACATGCAAAAGAATAGGATGGTGATAATTATATTTGCAATAAGACTTCATAAAATGGCCTAATAGTTACATCTAATGAAAGCATTACTAGAAATTTCAGGAATATCAGAGAAGAGGAATTCTGGAAAAATATACAATTTCCTGAGAAATTGATGACTACTTTCAAAAATTATACATTTGCATTAACCATCAGTAAATCTGGAGGTATACCAAGTATATTTAGGAAAATCTTGCACATTACATGGAACAGAGCAAGTGACCAATATCCCTCAGTCCAAAAAAAGTCATAGTAGCAATCAATTTCAATCCTGAATGGACATTTTTCTACGTGTATTCCCTTACTGACATTGTTTCTATGTTTCTAGAATATCTCTACTCGAGTGTAATTTTCTAATTAGGGGAAAGCTCCCTCTTTGAGACATACTTCAAATGCACTCTTTTCTGCACCTCTTCTCCTCAAAGTTTGGTCCCTAAAAAAGCAATATCAGCATTACTTTGATGTTTGTTAGAAACAGCAGATTCTAGTGGCACCTGGGTGGCTCAGTCCTGGGATCAAGACCCACACTGGGTTCCCTGCTCAGCAGGGAGTCTGCTTCTCCCTCTACCCTTCTCCCCTGCTCGTAATCTCTCTCTCTCTCTCTTTCTCTATCTCAAATAAATACAATCTTTAAAAAGAACGAAAGAAAGAAAGAAAGAAAGAAAAATGCAGATTCTAGGCTCAGTACCATATCTACTGAAACAGAATCGGCATTTTACCATAACCTCTAAATGACTACCCTTATTCATCTTTGAGAAGCCTGAACTTCTGCCCTAATGTGTGCAGGTCCTATTTAGCCTGGTAAACTGAGATTTCCTTGAGAAGAGCCTTTGAAAAATACCTCTGCCTGATACTTTTTAGATAGAAAGTATTTCATAATGCTTGTTAATTGGATTTAGAATATCTGTCTCACCCATGTGAAAAACTAATGGGGTAGCATCTTTATAAATAATTTTAATCTAAATTAGTGATATTTTAGATGAAATGCTGTGATCAGAACACTAAATAAGAGAAAACAAAAATAGAGCTTGTCAGTGTTCTCTTCCTTTTCCAATAATAAAATTTTATATGCTTGCCTCATAGAAGAAATATCTTCACCATATTTTTCTAACAAAGAGAAATCAGAGACCAAGATACTTTCCTCTTTGTTAATCTCCTTGCCCAGACTAGATTCAACAAATGGCATATTGTATCATATTTAACACTGGTACAACTTAAATATGAAAAAGATATTTAAAATGGAAATCTGAGTGCACATTTTATTTGCACAGTATTTTTTCCCCAATTTTTATTTGTTTTCTTAAAGCGTTATTTTCTTATTAGTGTAATTTCTATTCATTCTTCATTTGTGTGTATGTGTATTGCTGGGCTGGAAAAAGCACAGCACTCCTTATGTCCTATTTTTGACACACTATTTTTAATATATAATTGCTCCCAAGTAGAAGAATTTGAGTTATTTCTCTCCAAAGTGTTGTGCTCACTTTCCTTCTAACTTGATAATGAAAATTTCTTTAGGGTGTATTGTTCTAAGGAGCAACATGGAGATTTGTCTGACATAGCACATTGTCGTTCAAATGTAGCATTTCACAGTCTCTGAGATCTTGGAATCTTGTGTTGTTCACAATACAGAAAGGGGAGAGAGAGGTAAAGGGGAGAATTGCTAAGTTTCCCTTAACACCTTAAGTAATTTATAAGCTTATTCTCTGGTGAAATTTTAGTAGATTTCCTGCTTATAATGTCTTCATTTCAATCTCATTACTGTTTTACAAAACAAAGGAAACAGGCATTAACACTTCAAAATACTATTCATTTTATAATCGATAAAGACATGCTTACATGAAGGTTTGTATGAAATTTTCAAGAACTAAATCATGAAATGTGGAATTAAAACAAAAAGCACTTTCATTTTAAGGACAAGAGGATAATATGCTGTGTTATCATAAAAAAAGCCATTCAGTTCTGATCTACATAGAAAACATGCATTATTTATTCACAAAGTATTTATTGAGAGGACATTATGAGCTAGCATTACGCTACCCACAGGGGATGTATTTGTGAATCAATATGCCCTCACGGATCTTATATTCCATTGCCTACACAAAACATAAACAAATGAAAAACAAATAACATGTCCTTAAAATATGATAAAGCAATGGAGTAAACAAAAAAAGTCAAGTAAGTGAAAACAAAATAGTTAGGGAAGAATTTTCTGAGGAAGTCTCATTTGAGCTGAGAGCTGAAAGCTTGAGGTGGGTACCATTTTTGGAATTTTTCAGAAACTGAAATAAATTAGAAGTGGCTTATGAATAAGAATGGTACCAGATGAGGTTTAAAGTGCTCCACGGGCTAGATTATCCAAGGCCTTGTAGAACACGGTGGTCTGGATTTTATCTGAACCAATTGGCAGCTATCAAAGAAGTTTAACAGGGTAGTGAAATGATAAAATTTATATTTTAGAAGTATTTCCGAGTGTGCTAGTGGATATGAGATTGGAGGAGAGCAAAAATTGAAGGGAAAATAAAAAGATACTGCACCTGCTAATAAGCAAAAAGAGAAAATGGCGTGCTGGATAGAGGTTTGGCAGCGACGACACAAGACACGAGGCTAGGTAGGAGACAGATTTTGGAGGGATGGACCTTCAGACTTAATTAGATAGGGACAATAAATTAGCTTTAAGGAATATGGGCATCAAACTGGCTTCCCCTTATCTTAGTGATATATGATGGTTTGGGCATGGAATTGTCCTTAATAAAGCATAAATTCTGTTAAACCACAAAATCTGGATATTTGGCTTTTGGAACCTCAGCCATTTACTATTTTAGATGTAAGCAATAGAAAATGACCCCATCCAAATGAAGATTTAATCAGAAAGATGTCAGGGATCTTACTAATGCAGAGGTAAAATTAACAAACCAAGTTTAAATTGTCCTGGTGAAACTGCATAATAGTATGAAGTTGAACAAAAAATCAAAATCACTGCACTAAGACTTCAGTGAAGCTCGATTTTAAAGAAATATTTTTCCTCTCTTCCACAAACCTCCTCTCCTCCCTTCCTAGCCTTTTGTCTAAGGAGCCCCCACCTCCTGAAAACATGAGGAATGAGACTAGCAGCACATACGCAATTCTTGTGTAAACCGTCTAGATCCTGTATTTCCCTGTAAACCTCCCAGACCCTTCCTCTAGGAGGGCTTGTAGTTTTTGAAGACCATAGCCTGCTGCAGCCCCCTTTGCAAAAGAGCTATTATTCCTCTTTATCCCAAACCATGTCTCCACATTGTATTCTGGCTCCAAAGCATGGAGCTTGGTTTTCAACAACATTGGAAGTTCAGGAAATTATTAGGGCAGGGACGCCAATCACCACGATACCATGGTTAGAATAAAACCCAATCACTTGGGCTGCCTGGGTGGCTCAGTGGGTTAAGCCTCTGCCTTCAGCTCAGGTCATGATCTCAGGGTCCTTGGATGAGTCCCACATCGGGCTCTCTCCTAGGCAGGGAGCCTGCTTCCTCCTCCTCTCTCTCTCTCTCTACTTGTGATCTCTCTCTGTCAAATAAATAAAATCTTAAAAAAAAAAAAATCCCTCTATCCATCTTTGCCTTGTTCACTTAAGATTCAGTGTCCCATGAGAGAGGGTCTGATTATACATTCCTTTGCAATATTGGAGTTGTAAGGGAAAAGACTTGTTCAAGGAACTGCCAAGGTCCTTTTAACTTCATGGTGAGAGTCAGCATAGGCTTTGAATTGCAGTCCAACTATCACTGCATGAAAGGAGGAAGAGAGAATTCCCCCCAAGATGATGGTTGCTGGGAAACAACCAACATTAAAACATCCATGAAAATAACACAATAGTTTATCTGCTGACTTTTACTAGCAGGCTGTCTAGCTTTGATATTCTATGTTGATCTTGAAGATATTTATTTCACTCACAGGATGGGATCTAGAGCATATTCTGTAGAAGGTAACATGGAATCATTCAGAGTACACTGAAGAGGGTGCTAATATTTAGGTGAGGAAATGTATCTGTAAGCCACAGAAATACCTTCTTCCAGCCTTTCCCTATGACCAGGGCTTACTACAGATTTCGTTAGTGGTTGATAGTTTCTCAGTAATTCTTGTCTTTATTAAGAATTAAGTTTTCTTCTTAATTCCAGTGTAGCTAACATACAGTGTTATATTATTTTCAGGTGTAACATATAGTGACTCAATAATTCTGTATATTATTCAGTGCTCATCAAGACAAGTGCACTCCTTAATCTCCATCATGTATTTCCCCCATTTCCCCACCCACCTCCCCTCTGGTAACCATCAGTTAGTTCCTTACGGTTAAGATTAAGTTACTTGGTTTATCTCTCTCTCTCTCTCTCTCTCTCTTTTTTCTTTCTTTTTTCCTCTGCTCATTTGTTTTGTTTCTTAAATTCCACTATGACTGAGATCATATGGTATTTGTCTTTATCTGACTGGCTTATTTCACTCAGTATGATACTCTCTAGCTGTATCCATGTTGTTAAAAATGGCAAGATTCCATTCTTTTAGGAATTGCATTTTTTTTTTCTTAAGATTTTATTTATTTATTTGACAGATAGAGATCACAAGTAGGCAGAGAGGCAGGCAGAGAGAGAGGGGGAAGCAGGCTCCCCACTGAGCAGAGAGCCCAATTCCAGGCTCCATTCCAGGACCTTGGGATCATGACCTCAGCTGAAGGCAGAGGCTTTAACCCACTCAGCCACCCAGTCGCCCCAGTAATTAAGTTCTTTAATCATTTTTATTTTGCTTCATGTATCTTGTATCTGTCTGATTAGTTCAACTCCTCTATTAGGACTACACGCTTTTTTTTTTTTTTACCTTTTCCATCAGCAGTTAAATTTTAAATTCTTTTTTGCACACCCTTTTGGCAAATAAGAAAATTAAATTGCTAGGTGAGAAATTAATAAAATGAACAAAGGGGAAAAAAAAAAAAACAGGCTTCACTTCATTGCTATGCATGCCTTTAAAGATATGTCCAGAATAACCATTTAGAAATCAGTATCAAATAAAATTAAACTACTTGATTACTTGTCAAAGAATAAATCCATGAATGCTAATTTGTTCTTCTTGCTGCATGTTAAATCAAGGCACATTGTTCCTTGAGCCTGATATCCTGGAGGAGGCTTATTAAGGCATATCTGTCCCACAGGGCAATTTACCCAAACCTGGTAATTTAAGTATAGAACATGATAACTGGAAAGTTTTATAGAAGAATTATGCCTGAAAAAGCAACAGTATCAGGACAGTATTGTTGAGGCAGTACAGTGGAGTGGTTAAATGCCTTGTCATTGGATTCAAATATGGGTTTGGATCTTATTTCTTCCAATTATTAACAGTGTGATTTTACAGAAGTTAATTATCCTCTCAAGGTCCCATTTCTGGGGGTAAAATGTAAAGTTCTGTAAAATGTATAATGAGTGTTAAGTACCCGATAATTGGTGGTGATGATGACAATGATGGTGACGATGACAGAAAGGAACATGGTAGGACAAGAAGAAATAACTCTGCTGTGACATAAATGGCTGCCCAAAGGACAATCTGTGAACGAAAGAGAAGAAAAGCAGCAGAAATGCAAGGAGAATCGCAGAGCAGCACAGTAACACACTCTCTCAGAAAATTCTTGGGCTTGTCAGTTAATAACTGAACTTTAATATTCCTTGACAAAGTTCATTTTATTCCATCATATTAACCTTCTTCCTCCAGTAAAAATTATTGAGGCAGGTGATAGGACTGCTGGCCATGGGAAGCTATCAGTACAGTGTTGGGCTATTAGTTACCAAAGGCATCTGAGGAGAATACACAAGTGGCGATTTTCTCCCCCTGGTGAATTTAACAGCATGAAATCTCTGATAGTCTCTCCTGCCATATCCAACTTCTTTAAAAAATAAAATAAAATAAAATTGTAGACTGTCTTTTTTAATGAGAGTGCAGAAAGTTCTCCCCATCAGTGAGTAATCCTTCTCAGGCAGGAATCCTGGGTCTCATTTTCTACATAAATGGAAAAAAAAGAGTAATCTTATCTCCAGCACTTCCCTCTTGTGTGTTATGCAGGTTTAGCCGGGCTAAAGCTGTTGACAGGAAATTCTCCACTTGGATGAGAAGCCCAGATGAGAAGGGAGGTATCACAATGGTGACGGAAAAGCTTTATATAATGAGACAAATCCCAGCACCTCTAGGGAACTCATTCAGTATGGGAAACATTTCGTGTTTCTTTGATTATGGGAATGATACATTGTCTATTAAAAGTACAGAAGTGAGATTGTCCAGACAGTTATTTTAATAGGGTGACTTGCTTTGGATCGTCATTTGGTTTTGCAAACAACAGCATGTAAGCCTATTTGTCTCCAGCACCATGCTTCAAATAAGTCCAATCTATCATAGTATGGTGGTGTTAGCACCTCTTATTATATAAACCTGTCAGGGCATTACAACATAAACAACACATTCTGTCCAGCTGCAAAACACTTACTCAAGGAGTCCATTTAGTTTCATAAACTTTTTCTAAGTCTCTGACACCTTAAACCAACTATGACAGGCATTTCTATCGTATGCCAACCAAGAGGAAAAACTCACTATATACAGTGTATCTAGTGACTACCAACAAAAGAAAAAGATATGAGATAAAATAAGCCTCTGGAAAAAATGCAGATATATTAATAATTCCTAGGGAAATGTTCATTTCTTTTTCCTATCTTCAAAGCAGACAAAGGATAAAATTTAGCTCAGAATCAGAAATCTATTTCAACTTCGGTTTATGTAATTATTTCCTCGCTTGGTAGAACCAGAGTCTCCTTTTGGTGTTGTTATGATATGTTTTCCTGTGCTGATCCATCTGATATGATGCTATTTAAACACAAATAGTATATGGTTAAATATATGTAAATTTATATATTATATAACATAAATGCCCATATTACATATATATACACACATATATATATTCTGTGACTATAAATGTGTACATAAAAATATGTGTTCTCCAGAAATTATAGGCAGCTTTCTCCCACATGTATGTATGTATATATAATCGTATGTGTGTGTGTGTGTGTGTGTGTATATATATATATAATATTTAAAATAGTAAATAAAATCATATATATATATTTTTAACTATATAAAAATAGTAAATAAAATCATGAAGTAAGGCACACCATTCTGGGCTTACATATCTATTTTCTATAGAGTAATTACTCTTCTCTAAACTGAACTTCCTAACTGAAACGTGCCCTAAAGCAATTCTGCATCATAGCTCTGTGGTTTATAGAACAGGTCCCAGTTTCTTCCAACTACACCATTTAGAAATCTCCCCAAGTATTGACAAGATGAGCTACAGCTGTTCACAGAGGAAAGCAAGCTTATATGAAGAGAGACAAGTATACTTTCAAGGGACTAAGATTTGAAATATTGATATAGTCACATTAATTGAATTTTTGCCTTGAGAAGTGATTACAAAAATGTTGCTCCAATATTAATTTGTATCTGCTTTGGATAAGATTAACATTAATTTCTTCGCCAGTCCCCATTACTCTTTTATTATTCATTAGCATCTCTCTTTGCATGTGTAAGAGACCTTGATGAAGCATGTTTATTCATAGAGTAACCTTTTTAAATAATTCTAACAGCTCTCTAACAGTAACCTTCCTGGCATGCTGAATATCTTGTCTTTGTTTCATTATTCAATGCTTGCACTCGATCCTCCACTTGAGATACTGAACATGAATCATACTCCTCTTCCTATTGCTCTCTTCCTCCCACTAAAATGTCCTCTGCAGCCTGATCCCACAGGAGAGCTCTGCTCACAAAATACTGGAACAAAATAGTCTCCTGGTTGGATCAGGGACACTATAATTTCCACAGATCTTGAGTACAATTATTGATTTTTTTTTTTTTTGGTAGCTCATTACATATTTGTTGCCATGTTTTAGTTCATTGTTCATTTACCTTTGTTAGGATATTAGTTTGAGTTTGCCTTTGATGAGAGTTCTGGAGGTAACATTTTATCTTTTCTTTGTGTATGTAAGCTCTCGGGCTTATTTTTCTGAACAGATAAAATGGACAAAGCTGTGAGAAGGAGAGAAAGAAAGCCAGGAGAGGAAAAATAGAATCAGCAGAGTAATTATATTTTTCTACAAGCTGGGACATCATTGTCTTTAAGCTTCAAAGCCTGTATCAATTCTTGAAAATGAGCAAATCTCATTTTTCATTTCCATGACAGATTTAGACATATACCTTAAAATAAAACCTAGGACAACATCTCACATAAGATCACAGATTTTCTTCTTTTTGAGTTTGAGCCAAATTTTTCACTGTAGAACAGACCAAAATATACATTCGGATATTGCTGGCTGTAAGCATTGTGTTTATGACCCTGAAGGGATACTATGTGCAAAATGTGTTCAAGAAAATAAACTTCTCTTATCAGTAAAATAATGATCATTTCACTATTTTAAGGAAGGGAATCTCTTATTTTCCTATAATCATTCAAATATATATTTTTTCCCATGGCTATTCCTACTGAGTCACAAAACAAAAATGGAAAAAAAAAATTCAGCAGAGTTGGCAAAAGCCTAACAGTTATCATTTCACAGGTTACAGAAATTGTGTAATATTTGTCCCTTCATAAATGCACTGAATATAAATTTAATTTGCAAACATTCCACTTTTTAACTTCTAATATGTTTGGATAACACTGGGTACTTTATTACTATTAATTGTTTGCTTTGTAAGATTTTTTTTTGTTTTCATGTGAGATTCGAAGCCTATACTTCAAAGCTCCCGCAGGAAGGGCAAGGCACGTTAAATATGATCTCTTTTGACCACACCCATTACAGCACAAGGAAAGTCTCGTAATAAAGACCAACTGAGGTTACAGTGAACACAATGTCCTGGGTTTGACAGAACTTTCCAAATCACATAGTCTAAGGACCTTTTACACCTTGTCATAGCAAAACTTACTTCAATTAAATGATTTAACTAAGGGAATTAATTACATTTACTATTGACTTCACCTGACCCGGGAATAACAGCACGTTACAGGCTGCAGCCAAGCAACACACACCACAACACACAAAGCCAAGCAACCCACTTCCGCTGAGGAACTGCAGGAGATCCTCGAACACATTGTACTGGGCCACAAAAGATATGGCAGAACAGAGCCAAACCAATGGGAAAAATATCGTCCCTTTATTAAAAAGAGAGAGGAGGTTACCATTCTAAGATCCCATTGAGACAGAAGCTTTCATTAGGAAGTTAATGTTTTTCCTTGACAGAAATAAGTTTGGGGCTCCAAACATAGGAAGGGGCTTCACCTGGAAGGTGAAAATCCCAATCCTATGAAGATATTTAAGACTGAGGGGTTGAGTTCAAATTTTAAAAATCCAGGGATCTTAAGTAATTGAGTGGAGAATTGAATGGCCAAAATAAAAAAAGGACATTCTCTATGAGAGAGACAGAGAAACAGAGACAGAAAGAGAAGCACACACACAACATGCTGTGTTAACCAAAATGTACCATGAAGCAAGGACTGCCTTTTTTACTTTGTCTCTGTGTGCCTGTGTGTGTCTATCTCTTGGTGCGTGGGTATACATATATATTTGTATATTGCAGAAATTTTAGTCTATGTTGCAAACAATTTTCTGTATCAGATACAATCCCCTCACGTTTAATAATAGCTACATTTTTATTATATATCTGAAACATATTTGAATCAAACTTCTACTATTGGACAATTCAAGTTTTTTCCCCAGATATATATATAACATATATAATATATCCAATATATATTATAATATATATATAATATATTCTCTCTGTCACTGTGCGTATGTGTGTATAGTCTCAACTATAGCGAGATTAACAGCCTTAATAGTATACATATCTTTGTGAAATTTATGATTATTTTCTCAGAATGGATTACTAGAAATAAAAATTCTATATTGGTTAAAGAAGATCGAGAGGGAAGTCAGAGCCCAAAGGGCATATGTATATATATAAATTGAACTTTTTTTGAAACCAACCGATGAACACTTCCCCAGAAAATTTGTTAGTTTATATTCCCCTTTGTTAGTTTATGAGATAAGCTTTCTCCTAACTCCTTATCTGCCCTGGGTTGGTCATTGCTCTCATTTATCACCAATAGCATAATACTGCTTTTTAAATTTGTTACACAATACTTATACAATATTCTTATTATACCTGTATGATTTTTTTGGGACATTTTACCCTATTTATTTATTTGTGTGCCTATTCTTTTATCAGTACAGCATGTTTATAGTTATTGATTTATAATGAATTTACTACCTGGCAGTGCAAAAATTACCTTCATGCCCTCTCTTTTCCATCATTTATTAGAGAACCTATTTTAATTGTCCTGGATAAGGTTTAGAATGTTTTTTCATAATTTATTTGGACAATTTATTTGAATACCAGAAATAAAATGGTATCTTGATTGAAAGAATTGTAAATTTAAAAATTTGAGGCAAATTCACTTCTTTATAACATTTAGAGTACTCATCCAGGACAAATGCTCTTACCCCATTTATATATTCTTTGTAACAATTAATATAGCTTTGTACTTTTTTTTAACATAGTAATTTTTGTATATTTTTGCATATTCTTAATACTTTCAGAAAGTGTTATAGTTATTTTTAACATACAAACACTATTTTTTTGTAAAATGCTTTCTTAGTTGTTTTACAAATTCTGTTCTTGTGAATGAGGCTTTTTCCAACTACAATTTGTAACTAATCTTTTCTGGAAATACAGAAGAGATACTAAGTGGTATGTATTGACTTTATAACTGGCTATTTTAGTAAACTTCTTGGTTTAAAAGCTTTTCAATTGGTGCAATTAGGATTAAAGTAATCTTGCAAATTTAAGAATACTAAAAATTTATTTATTCTTTACTAATACCTGCTGTTCAGATATTTCCCTCCCTCCTTCCCTCTTTCCTTCTTGTTTTCTTGATTGGAATTTCCATATAGGGGAGAAATAAAATGCTTAACAATTCTTGTGACTTAACAATTTTTGTGACTATGAAGATTTGTCTTATTCCTGGCTTTAGTGGATATGCTTTGAGTCTTTTTTTTTTTTAATGGTAACCTGTACTGTTCGACAAGATTTTAATATTCATGTGGCTCAAAGGTCCCTTTTTGTGCAACTTATATGTGGAATCCCAAAAAGAAAAAAAAAAAGTATAAGTCATAGAAACAGAATAGAAAAGTGGCTGTCAGGGGCTGGGGTGGGGTGGGAAGATAGTGGGAAGATAAAGGGGGTGCAGACTTTCAGCTCTAAGATCTGAGGATCTAAGGTGAAGTGTGGGACTATACTTGATAATAAACACACACAAAAAAAAAAAACTTACTGTGTCAAACCTTAATTGAACAAAGGTAAAAAGGTCATTTTACTATAAGTCTTCTTTACATACACACGTACAAAAGCACACTCTCTGAGAATGGAGAAACATTTCTCACATGCATTTGAACACATACCCCTGTTTCCCTTTTTTATGGAACATATATTACATCTCCAAAAAGTAGCTTTCTACACTTAGGTATATTTCATCTTAAATATAGTGTGGATAATAGGCTTCAGGTTTTTTTAAAAGATTTTATTTATTTATTCAAGAGAGACAGAAAGAGCACAAGCAGGAGAGGGGCAAATGGAGAGGGAGAAGCAGGCTCCCCACTGAGCAGGAAGCCTGATGTGTGGCTTGATCCCAGGGCCCTAAAATCATCATCCAAACTGAAGGCAGATGCTTAACCAACTGAGCCACCCAGGTGTCCTTTGGCTTCAGATTTTTAACATTATCATGGTAAAAGTATAATACTCTCCTCTAAATTTCCTAAACATTATCAGAGAGGAATAGTGGACTTAATTAAATACCATCTCATATGATTTTGCCTATGACTTAATGATTTATGGTTTACATTGATAGGCTCCATAATGTTCAACTATTTTACCATCTCTATAATAAACTCATATAATAAGCTCAAATCTAAATCCCAATCACTTGCAAATTAGATATTTATGAATATGTTGCAAGTGATTTTTTTCAGGTTTCATTACAATTGCAATGCTGGTTTCTTTTTTTAAAAATGAAAGATTACCAAAATTCTGTAAGTTCTTTGTTCTATGAATACACTTTGGTTATTCCCTAAAAATTTTATAGTTTTCAGGGCATCTAGGTGTCTCAGTCAGTTAAGCATCTGCCTTCAGCTCAGGTCATGATACCAGGATCCTGGGATTGATCACAGGGTCCTGCTCCCTCCTCAACAGGGAGCCTGCTTCTCCCTCTCTGCCCCTCCCCCTGCTTGTGCTCTCTTGCACTCTCTGTCAAATAAATAAATAAAATCTTTTAAAAAATTTTATAGTTATCTTCCATGAAAGAAATGGAGGAGATTCTACTTAGAGGGATTTTTTTAAATATTTATTTTTTTTTGAAATTTCTCATAATTAATTGATTATTCCCATTTTCTATTTTTGAATTAATTTTGGTAATTTATGTTTTTCTCAGGAAATTAAACATTTGAATCTATCAGTCCAGGGTTACTCAAAGTGGTAGTTTTACAATTTTTAAATTATATGCATCTGTGCCTCTATGATCATTCTCAATTTTAGTGTTAAAAATTTGCCCTCGGATATATTTGCCATCATATTTAAGGTTGATCTTTGCAAAGAACCAGCTGATCAAATTACTGAATAATTTTAATGTGTTACTGCTTTTCCTATTTGCTTTACCTTATTTTTTACATACTTTCTTTTTGCATTATTTTTTAAAAAGTAGCCCCTGAAATCCTAATTTATTGATTTTCTTTTTTCCTAATGTACCAATAACATCTTTAAGGAAGTGTGTTTTCTTTGAATAGCTTAATTGCCTTTTATAAGTTTTGATACATTATGTTTTTAAATAAAGTTTCAATTTTGAAACATACTTAAATTATCCATGTTATCATTTTCTTGTTTTATTTGTATTCAGAGAATAAAATCTATACATTTGAGATATTTAATTTGTCTCTTCATGATCACTTTTTGTAACTTTTCCAGGATAGTAGCAAACTAGATAATAATTCTAATTTTGTCATAAGTGACAAAAGACAGGTAGAAATATATCAATATTTATGTCTATTAATGTATCTCCTAAAATCAAACATAGTACTTGGCACAAGGCTATTGCATGTTTTCTAAATAAATCTTTTATTTTAATTTTTGGATACATCATATTGCTATTAGCTTTTTGCCTAGATAATTAAGTATATTTGTTTATATTTAATGCCAAACAAATCTTGCATTCCTAAAATATACCCACATTTATTGTGAGAAAAGGTATTAAGTATTAGAATATTAGTTTTGTATCTTTTTTTTTTTTTTTGGTCAGATTCTATGGTTCTATGTTTTATATTTTATATAATTTTTGAGTGGCATTTAATCACTCTCATGACAATTACATCTTCATTGTGAACTTTACATTTATTGATATAAGATGTCTCTTGGAAATTTAATTTTTCTCTAACATAAATATTATAATTTGATTTTTCTGCTTTATATAACTTCCTCCAGTTTTTAATATTTTGAAAACTATTTTACTTATCACAATAGTACTGTTGAAAAATGGCACACATAATTGTCAAACATTATTTTTCTAGTCTGCAAAAAGTACTTATTCACATATTATGATGAAATATTAAATTGGTGACATTTGGCCATTTCTAACCTACAAAATAACCATAATTATAAATGGTTCATTTAATCTGTTTATGACTGGTGAGAAATTTCAAAGTCCTTTGGGGGTAGAAGGTGAGGGAGGGAGTAGAGACCATGGTCCAAAAGTTAGGAATAATTATTTGTATCACATTATATCCAGTCATCCATGGCTATTTGAGACAAGTGATAGAACATGTCAGGTAGTACTCTAGGAGTGCAAATAGAATAATCTGAACTTCCAAAGAAGATTAATATAAGATACTATCAAAGACATTAAATATAACAGGTTTTACCTAAACAATGTTACTGTCTTCAAATGCAGTTTGAAAAGAACACTAAGTTTTTCTCCAGATTCCACTGCTCAGTTGTAACAAGAAAGTAGAAATGTAGACCAGTGAAATTAAACTGTCTCTTTGGCATTTAGCTGGTAGACCCCAGTGACCTGCCCCCATTCACCCTCTCTCTTTCTCTCTCACCTATGCTTCTTCCAAGTCTGCCTGGTACTGTCCTCAATGAACCTGAACCATGGACTCTGACTGCTATACAGAGCAGTATCTTCAATTCATGCTGAAAAAGTACTTATTCTGAGGACTTCAATTCCTCATTTGTAAGTACCTTCTCTACCTCTGTTCAAAGTCACAGCCTATTCATCTTTGAATTCTGGTATAACACTTTTGATCAGAAATCATTTTCCCTCAGAATTCTATAACCATTGCTACATTGTTTTGAAGTGCCCAGAGTTGCTATTTAAAAGTCTAATGCCTTTGTTTTTAATCTTGTAAATGAAAAATGGTTTTATAAATTTTGTTGCCTTTTGATTTTTTTCCCTCCAAAACTTTCTAGTATAATGTATTCCCCACTACTCTCTTCTGAAGTTTCATAATGATACTTCTTGGAATATGATTTTTTCATTATTAAACTGGGTGCTCAGTGGATCCTCTTAATCTGGGCATCATACTCTTCAATTCAAAAAAAATGTATTGAATTGTTTCTTTGAAAATTTCTTTCACAAATTTTTACTATTCTTTCTTGCCAAAACTCAAAATATCCAGATGTTACTTTCATGGACTAGTCTATTTTCTTTTTTCTTGTGTTCCCCATTGCTCTCTTTCAGTGATTTCTGCTCTATAGCCTTGTAAAAATTATATACATGCTATATTATGTCTCTGTAAAATTTTTGCTTTTCTACTTTTAAAAGAAATTTTGGAGAGGTCTTCTCACTCTCTGAGTATTTTCTGAGAGATTTAATGAACATGTATTTGCCTTATTGGTGTTACAGTTTCTCATATTGCTCTAAGGATAGCAAATTTTAGTGATTTTTGAGGCTCTGCTTAAGTCTGTGGCTATAATAGTAGAACCTTTCCTCAACTGTCTGGAGATCTTTGGCATCTTGAATGAAGCAGTAAGAAGCTGGTTGTAGATCTCCCTGAATAGGCAAGTAGAGAGCTTCACTGTAAAACAAAGTTGCTTAGGGTAATTTCCAAGTTTGTATATGTTTATTGTGTATGTATAAATATTAACTGATACATTCATTGATTTATATAAATCTAAACTTATAAAATAGAAAATGAATATTAATTTACATAGCAATAAATATAAATTGTACATACATACATATGTATACACATGCACATTTTCTTTACAGATCAGGAGAACTCTTCTAATCCTTTGCTAGCTTGAGGAGTAAGGAGGTACAATAATACATTTGGCTACCAAGATTAAAGAATCCAAGTTAGGAAAAGGACTAATGAATCTTACCATTCAATGTTTTTCTTTTAAACTTCTATTTGCTTGTACCAGGCTTCAACATTCTTTCGCCTGCAAAGTCTGTAAAAGTCTGTAACTGATTATCCCTGTTTGTTTGTTTGTTTAACATCTGAAATTGTGTCACTCTTATTTCTTCTTCTAAAAACTTTTTCTAGTGAGTTTACTGTATGTGTATGTATCTGTGTGTATATGTATCTATATACATATATAGTATTTTAAGAGTCGTGGCAAAAGATAAGTTAGAGAAACAAAAATAAAATTGGGACTATAGCAAAATAAAAAGCTTTTTGCACAACCAAGGAAACCATCAACAAAACAGAAAGGCAACCAAATGAATGGGAGAAGATATTTGCAAATGATATATCTGATTAGGTGTTAATATCTAAAATATATAAAGAACTTATAAACTCAATACCAAAAAACAAAACAAAGACTGATTTATAAATGGTCAAAGAAACTGAATAGACATTTTCTTGAAGAAGTTAAATGACCAAGACATATGAAAAGAGGCTTAGCGTCACTAATCATCAAAAAAAAAGCAAATTAAAACTATGCGCTACCACCTCACACCTGTTAGAATGGCCAAAATAAAAAACACAAGAAATAACAAGTGTTGGAGATGATTTAGAGAAGTAGGAACCCTGGTGTATTGATGGTGGGAATGCAAAGTGGTGCAGCCACTGTGAAAAAAGTATGGAGGTTCCTCAAAAAGTAAAAAAAAAAAAAGAATTCTCACATAATCCAGTAATTTCACTACTGGGTATTTACCCAAAGAAAATGAAAACATTAGTTCAAAAAGATACATTCACCCCAGTTTACTGCAACACTATTTATAATAGCCAAATTATGGAAGCAATCCTAGTGTTCATCAATAGATGGGTAAAGAAGACATTATTCAGCCATAAAAAAAGGGTGAAATATTGTCATTTGCAACAAATGGATGGGTCTAAACAGTACCATGTAAGTGAATAAATCAGAAGTCAGTCAGAGAAAGATAAATACCATTGGATTTCATTCATATGTGGAGTTTAGGAAACAAAACAAATGAACAAATTAAAAAAAGATAGCAAAAGAACAAAACAAAACAAAAAACAAAAAAAACAAAAACAAAAATGCTCTTAACTATAGAGAACAAACTGATGGTTACCAGAGGGGAGGTGGGTGGAGAGATGGGTGAAATAGGTGGAGGGGATTAAGAGTATACTTATCACAATGAGCACTGAGTAAGGTACAGAATTACTGAATCATTATATAAAGAAAAAAAAAGTAGCGGTAAAGAAATGTGATCAGTTCACTGCTTGGCCAGAATCTCTTTATATCTTTTCATATTTAACCTTTAAATTTTACTATAAAAATTTAGAGCTATGCTGTTTTAACTTATTGGAGGGCTTGACTTTAACAAAATTATTTTTTTCATTATGTAACAAGGTATCAATATTAATATTTTTGGTTTCACTCCTGTTATTCTATTCTTTTTTCAAGATTTTTTGTTAACACAGTTATACTTACAAATATTTTTATATTATCAAATGCACTGCAAACTATTCAATCTATTTTAATCTTGTTAATATTTATATCTTAAAAATACCTATTTAAAAAATTCATAGCCATGAGAGTAACAGTATTTTGTTTAGTCCCATCTTTTTAGACAAGGAAATTAGCTCAGTTTTAATTCCCTTCACTACCATCCTCTCCTCACATTTGGGTCATTATAAATAAGAGTTAAATATGAATTATTATTATGTTAATGTAATAATAAATCTTCACTCTTAAAAATGATTTTTATACTTTATTTTATATAGATATAATGTTCATTGACATTCCACTAAAACCATCATTCCCTCTTCTTGACAGGTTAATTTTGTTTTTCTTTTTCCTTTCATTTTGATGTTGTATATTCAATGAAAAGTTCCAGGAATAATATTGAATAATATAATGGCTAACATACTTGAGAAAACGATTTTCTAATCTTCACACATAAGCTACAACACTGGATGTTAGATTCTTGGTTCACACCCACTGCTCCATTTTCTTCAGGCATTTAGTTTTGTAGATGAGAAATCATAGCCAGTTGAAATTTTCCTTCTAACTTTATAAACAGTGTGGTTTTATTTTGTTTTTGTTTTCAACCTGCCTAGAGATATGTTTTATGTCAGAAAGTGGGGGATCATTTTTTGTAGTATGATGTTTTAAAATTTTTGTTGGGATATGTCTGTAAGTATTCCTATTTGCAATTAATTCACATGGAATTAATAACCTTTCACACACCTTCCTCTTGGTGTAGTCTTGGGGACCCAATTTTTTTTAAAGGGTCAGTCAACGGCATTTTTGGGGTAAATCGTGAATTGATTTGGCAATAAAATTAATTTGAAGTCTGAGTAGATTCCTGATGAGTTACCAGTGAATTCCATGTGCCAATAAAAAAACTAAAATTCCTGAGACAATGCTTAAGTCAAATTTATTTGCTATTCTTCTCTACGTCTTATTTTTCTTCAACTTAATGGTCAACTTGCAAAACTAAATCTTTGTAAAATACAGTTTAAAAATCATTTCAAGATACCTAAAACAACACATGAGAAATTGACACTGTTAACCTGATTTTTGCCATAGGCTCAGTCATTTTGTACATCAGAGAAATTTTACTGGGCCTTGTTCCTCAAGATTTTTAAAAAATCTTATGTGTTACTTTTGGGGATCTAGTAATAATTTTTGCCACCATTTTTGCCCTAGTTTCTGGATTTTCTCTATTCCTTTTCAATTCTTCTTGTGAATGACCAATTCTTTCATGAATTTATCACTTTCTTGTAGTAACTTTTAGTGAAAGCCAACACATTGACTCTTCCCAATCACAGTCCCTGTCCCCTAGGTCTGTAGGATCAGTAGTTACTTGATGTGCCTTCTAAGCATCACAGGTAACTTGTTTGTCCAAATATCTTACATCACATAGGTCTTCATCTTTCACGTCATTAATATCAGTATCCTTATCATGTGTTCCTTGACTACTAAACCAACGCTACATAATTCAGTGTTAGGCTTGGCAACACCCCATATCAACATACAAATGGCTATCTCACTTTAGGTAATGATAACTCTTTAAAGCTATAAACCCCAAAGCTCAGCATTTTTATATCACAGAATTTTATTCCTCAGTCATTTAAAGTTTGCCTTTGATTTTCCTGATTGGCTCAAAGATCTTACTTATCCAGGGATTCAGTTTCCTTCCATCTTTGCCTCAGGCTTTATTTTTTTGTTATTTTTTTAAGATTTTATTTATTTGAGAGGAAAAAAGAGAGAGAGTGAGAGAGAGCATGAGCTGGGGGAGAGGCAGATGGAGAAGGAGAGGAAGACTCCCCACTGAGCAGGGAGCCCAATATGGGGCTCGATCCCAGGGTCCTGGGATCATGACCTGAGCCAAAGGCAGATGTCCAACCAACTAAGCCACCCACATGCCCCACCTCAAGCTTTTGGAGTGGGGAAAGAGTATAAAGAATTCTGCAGAAGAGGGTTTTTGTTATTTGGGTTTTTTCTTTTTTTTCTTTTTTTTTTTTTTTTATTGTAGGAAGAAGACTTCTACATGATCTACACTCTTAAAATTTTGTGTACAATATAGTATTAGGAACTACAGTCATGATGTTGTACAGCACATCTCTATAACCTATTTGTCCTGCATAACTAAAACTTTATACTCACTGAACAACTCTCCATTTCCCCCTTCCCTCAACCTCTAGCACCAATCATTCTATTCTCTGCTTCTATGAGCTTGATTATTCTATATATCTTACATAAGTGGAATCATGTGATATTTGTTCTTCTGTGGTTTATTATCTCATTTACCATAATGTTGTGCAGGTTCATCCATGTTGTTGCATATGGCAGAATATCCTTCTTGTTTGAAGGCTGAATAACTCAGTTTTGTGTATCTAAAATATATTCTTTAACCATTCGTCTGCTGATGGACATTTAATCACTTTCATATTTGGCTAATGTGAATAATGAGGCAATGAACACGGTAGTGTAGATCTCTCTTAGGGATCCTGACTTCAATTCTTTAGATATACTCCCAGAAGTAGTACTGATAGATTTTAGGGGAGTTCTATTTTGAATTTTTTGATGAACCTCCATACTATTTTCCATAGTGGCTGTATCATTTTGCATTCCTACCAATAATGCATAATTGCTCTACTTTCCACATATCTTCTCCAATACTGATCCTAACAGGTGTTCCCTTGATGAACAGTGACACTGAGCATCTTTCATGTATTTATTGGCCATTTGTCCAGATTAAGGATTTACACATAAGACCTGAAACTGTAAAACTCCTAGAAAAAAATGTAACGAGTAAGTTTCCCGATATTGTTCTTATTAATGATGCTTTTGGATAGGACACCAAAAGCACAGACAGTAAGAGCCAAACTAGACAAATGGGACTATATCACACTAAAAATCTGCATCACACAGGAAATGATTGACAAAATGAAAAGGCAACCTATAGTAAAAAGCGTTTGCCAGTCTGATACGTGATAAGAAATTAATATAAAAATAATATGAGAACTTGTATAACTCAATGGCAAAACACCAATAGCCCCATTTAAAAATGGGTAAAAAACTTTAATAGTCATTTCTTCCAAAAAAGATATATGTATGATCAACTGTTATATGAAGAGATGGCTCAACATCACTAATCATTAGGAAATTTCACAGGAAGAAGAATTTCATGTCTCAGACATGGAAACATTTCATATTATGTCCGTTCAGATTTTGCTGGCCAGAAGTCAGTCATGGCGTCACTTCTCTCTGCAAAGGAAACTGAGAAATGTGGACTAATACATGCCCAAAAAGAAGAAGAAATGGGTGTGATGAGCATTTAGCCAGTCTATCATACTAAATGTCACCATAACCTACCTCAGCTTCTACTTCACCTCCTTCACAGAAGAGCAGAATTGGGGGTTTTGAATTACCAAAATGGATCACTGCTGCCCCTTTGTGTCTCCTTGAGGCCATAACCATTGCTGGTCAGACTATTCTCTGACCTTGTGTGGGAGGAATTCGACCTTCAGTTTCAGAGGGCCATTGGCCCTCCTGGAGATCAACCAAGACCTTGTCAGGTATAACAACAAGAAGCTAGACTGAAGCAGATACACATGTATACTTGCCCTAAAATTTTGTTCTTTGTTTTGTATTAAGCAGTTCTCTAAGACCATCAGGCAGGGACAAAAACACAGTTAAGACAACTAAAAAATCAGGTGTCCGTTTTCTGCACTTAAGACAAAATCCTGACTGGGGAAAATTCATAAGATGTGCAGAGCACCCAACAAGGATCAGACACAGACAAGCTAAATGGCATAAGACAACTTGTCCTGACACAGATTTCAGAATCAGAGGCATTTTCATTTTTAATCCAGCAACTTGGGGCTTCCTAATCAACCCACTCACTTCCTAGGAGGCCCACAATCGACAGGGTTCTCGAACTCATCAAAGATTTATGAGAAAACGGAAAATATATAAGAGATACATGGTTCATCACTCTCTGTCTTTATTCAGGGAAAAAGAGAATATAAATTCAAACCCAGATTTGTCTGCTGCTGTGGCTGTAAGAACCATCCTGCTTACCAAGGAACAAGCTTCCCAGTGGCCTTTTGGCCAGGAAAACTGGGTCAGCTTCTCTAATAAAGTATGTCTGCTAAAGCATTACTGCTTTCAATAATGACTTTCTTTTATAAGATGTACTATGTGTTTGAGTCTCACTTTCCCTCAGGTGACTAAAACCCTCCAGTTTAGGCACTGAAAATAACTGTTAAAATCTTTGTTTTTATACAGGTTTCCTTTCAGCCGCTACTAAATTATAAATAGCCTATGGACATAAAACCCAATTAAATTTATACCTATCATCTAAATATCATCTAAAGATTTCTAATCAGCTTAAGATTTCTAATCAGATCCTCTCAATCAAAAATTGAAAAATCAGCTCTTCCCTACACAAAATAAGCCTTGGTTTTATTAAGAGTTGGTTATCCCTATGTCTCTGCTGATGGCACATTTGATGGTATTGTCTCTCTAATGAATTTAAAGCGTCATGGAGTCAGGGTGCAATGCTAAATGTTGACAATCTTAAAGGACATGGCTAGAGGCAATTTGGCTATTCTCACTGTTAAATTTTCAGTCCTGACACTGCCCAGTTATTACAATTGGTCACTTCACAATTAATCATGAAGACAGACTAAAAGTTCAAATCAATAGGCCTTGGACACACAAGGTACATCAAGGTGATAGGAGTCTGCCTTAACTTCCTTCTAAGGACAACTTGTATAGCACTACTCACCTAATAGATACCTGATAAACCCTTGATATTGATGATGATGATGGTCATAGTTGGAAACATAGAAGCACAATGGGCAGAAACAAAATTTTCAGTCAGGGCAACATATTCTGCCTTTTTAAAAACAGGAATGTCATTTTTCTTGTCTCTGAACTTGCTTTCACCCCCAAAGTCAGGATGCCACAGAATTAGCATAACCATCAACACTATTCAGCACTTACTCACCGATAATTTTAGATGTATTTGTAAGTTAAAATGAATTTCCAACATGCTGAGCCATGTGATCTGTCATATTAGCCTTGATGTCAGGTGCCTAAACTTTCTCTGTGAGAAAGTATTTACAGAGCTTTTGCTAAAGAAGTCATAGAGAATTCATGTGGGAGATGATTGTTATTTAAGTTAGTGAATTATAACTATTGTGAACTTTTTAATAAAAACACCTACATTGATTCATTCACATTTCAGATTAAAGTAATTATTTCCAAATTTCATTTTCTCTAATCATATAGGTGTTTGTTGTGGAAACATGGCAAGCTGTCAAGAGTGGAATGTCTTTTTCTAATTCTGACTTAATAGTATAATTTTTCCCTTCAAGATGGGCAGCAAAAATATCCATAGGAGGTGTAATTGGCTAGGAAATGAGACAGTTGCCTCTGGCAATTGAGGTGAAATAAGTTGACTGTTGAATTGTTAAGATCCTATCTTTTGTTGTTAGCTCTTGTTCCTTGTGCTTACCAGACCTGCAAGGGTGAGGTTAATCAACAATCCCATAGTACGAGCTCTGTGGTACAATGAACTTGCCCTTAAGCTCAGTTGCCTAATGTACAAACTTGGAAACTTGGAACTTTACTGCTCTAAGCATCAGTTTCCTCATCTGTAAACTAAGGATAACACCATCTTCTTTACTGAGTTAGCTAAAAAGAATTCAATATAGAGTATATATAACATGCCTGGCGGGAAATAGGCACTAAATAAATAGCAGTGATTATTATGATGCCTTGCCATATTCTGGGAAATAACCATTTACCTAATTTGAATTGCACAGCAAAAGAACCCCACCCTCTCCCAGAGTATAACATTTATTCCATGTCAAATCATTAAATGTCAATTTTAAGTCCTGAGAAAAATTTTATAGCCAGCTATCAACTCTAGAAACGGAAGTTGATAATGGAAGTGCTGACTAATTTTTTGATGTTTTCAGGAATGTAATGGGCTTCTTAAGGACCTGGAATTGCAAGGTAAGCTGTTCACTCTTTTCTGCTAAGGAGGCAATTACGCAGGCCTGTTGGAGAAGTTTATAATATGATTAAACAGTCAACATTAAATCAAATGGTGATTGAATCCCCAAGAAGCAGTTTACCCTCACAGCACTTTTGAATTACTGATTTATATCTTCAAATGCCTTTGCATTGGACAATGAGTGGAAAAAAAGCCATTGTTTTTAACACAGTGTTAAAACGAAAGTGGGTTGATGGATGACTTTCCAAAAAAATATTCTAACTTTAATATTTACTAAATGAAATTAGTTGCTTCTATTTGCATTTAAAACAAATCTTTAAAATAACTACATTCTAGATTGACTAGTCCAAGACCATCTACTGAATGTTTGCTCATGTTAATTTCCATCAGATTTCTGTTTGATATGCTGCAAAGCAATTCATGCTAACACATGTAGCTGACAAAGATTATACTCTAAATCTGCGTAACAATTCAATTTGTAATTTATTTCTAATACACTACATATTAGTACTTTTACAAATACTAAAATATATTAGCTATGTTGTAGAGAAAGATTCTACTTATTAACCCTAGAAAAGAAAATGGTGGTATTTACTAGTTGGTAAATAACATGATTTTTATATTTAACATATGAAATGATTTATTTACTATCACTGTGTCTGCATGGAATAAAAACCTACAGTCTTCAATCGTCTGACATGCATTAAAACTAAATGCTAACCTCTTTGTCAGTGAATTTACATTGACAATTTTTTTTATAAAAGTATTAGGCAAAGTACCTTCTACTCAAAAGCAGATGTGCTCAAACAACCCAATAATTACATAAACTTATTATATAGCCGCAATAAACCTCAACTTAGCTACTATCAATTGGAATTAAACAGAGAGCAAATAAAACATAATAGGGGAATACTCCAAGTTTTACACAAATGTTTAAAATTCTGATTAAGATGACACAATTATATTTTTGAAAATAAAATAATCCTAAGTAGAGGACATTTGCTTAATAGGTAACACAAAGTAGTGGTTAAAAGCATGGAATACTATATTACTTGATTCAAATTCCTGCTTTTTCCCAACTAGCTTTGTAATGTTTGTTAGTTTACTTAAACTATATGGGCATTGCTTTCCTCATTTGTTTACTTTGAGAATTGAAGGAGGTAATATTCTTAAAGTTCTTTAAACCATACCTGAAAAAGAATGGTGATACTAAATTTTTAGATGTATGTGTATATGATTTTATCTATTTGAAAGTCTAGGTTGTGTGGGGTTCACTTTCCAAAAATTTCAGATAGTGCCTCATATTCTTTTTTTAAAGATTTATTTATTTGAGAAAGAGAGAGAGAGAGCATGCACAAGGTGGGGAGGGGCAGAGAGAGAGGGAGAAGCAGACTGCCACTGACATGGAGCTCAATCCCAGGACCCCGAGATCATGACCTGAGCCAAAGGTAGATGCTTAACCAATTGAGTGACCCAGGTGTGCCAGTGTCTCATATTCTTAATAGACACTAATAACTCAGGTTCAATTTTTTGTAGTAGGTATGACCCAGAAAAGTATTTTTTTATACCAAATCTTAATTTTGGAAAATGAACTCTGAACTGACAGGTATTGGAGTAGTGTCCCTCAAAGGTTAGCTTACATCAAAATCAGATGGATTATTTGTTAAAAAAACAGATGTTTGAACTTCAACACCAGAGATTCTAATCCTAGGTCCTAGGTAAGTCCTGAGAAGTAGCATTTTTTTCACAAGTTCCCAAGTGATGCTTTGGGTACAACACTTTCAGAACCACTGACTAAGAGGACAATTTGGAGAAAGAAAAAACCATAGAAGGAATATAGAATATAGAATATATATATATATATATATATATATGTGTGTATATATATATATACACATATATATATATTTAAATAGGAAAGAAATTACATTAATGCAATTTTTGCTAATATTTCACTGGTTAGCTGATATGTAGAGGATATAAATGGTATTAAAGAAAAATAGAATGTTCACATAGGAAAGGAACTTATTCCAATGATTTGGATTCTACTTCTTAACAAGTCCTTGTTGGTAAATCAATGTGGTCTGGAAACATCTTTAACCATACTCAGTTAGATAAAATGCTCAGGTTTTTTGCAGCAGAAGATAACTAATGGAGAACCATTGGATAAATGATTGAGGGTCAAGGATATATTACAGTCTTTCTTTGACAGGCTAATAATATTACACTTCAAACTTAAGCAGGGGGCAGCCAAGTCTCCCTGCTTCCAGGATGTTTGACCAGAGGAGTGTCATCTAAGTAGTGTTTCAGGAAGATTAATTTTGTGGTGGAACTGAAAGGAACAGAGATTAAATTAGGCCGGGAAAGAGGCTATGCTCATAGAACTCTTGTGAATGGTGGCAGAAATAAAAGGAGAAAGAGAGACATCTGGAGGAAGTATTTTAATGGGCTTTACATTGAATTAAGTTTCTGATTCTAAATCAATGTGGCTTGGCTTCAAGGGTAGACTTTCTTTCCCTTGAATTAACCTGGAAGCAAAAATCAGCACTGGTCTTCATGTAACAAATAGAAATCCACTCTATCAGGCATTTTTTCTACCAGGATTTCGGGTCTCCAAAATCCCCTTTGGAAACCTCCATCCATTTCTCCCTCCATCTTCCAAGACCTCTACTCTTCCTTCCTCACTCTCCTTCCCACACCACCCCACGTGAAACTAACAGTAGAAGGAAGCAGGGTCCAGACAAATGTTAGGTAACTGTTGTTTTTTTATTGGATATTTTATCTTATCTGAATCGTGGAGAACAAGGATGCACTTAGTTTGAAACAAGAGAGGAAAGAAAAATTGAAGGTAAGTGAAGAGAAAGAATCGCATTTTGAGAGAACTCTCTCCAGGGTGCATTCTAATTTCTTCTTCTTTGTCATCTTATTTCAAAATGTGAAGGCAAAACTCTGAGCCAGGTGAAAGGATAAATTCTGGAATTAGAGATGGAAAAAGACAAAAATCTGGGACATAAAGAGGAGAGAGAATAGTGCTGACTGGGGGAACCTGATGCTACCTACCCCACCACTTGGCCAGTTTGTGGGAGGACAGAGGGAAGTTAAGGAGTAAGCAAGACTGGGGCGCCTGGGTGGCTCAGTGGGTTAAAGCCTCTGCCTTTGGCTCAGGTCATGGTCTCAGAGTCCTGGGATTGAGCCCCACATCAGGCTCTCTGCACAGCGGGGAGCCTGCTTCCCCCTCTCTCTCTCTGCCTGCCTCTCTGCCTACTTGTGATCTCTATCTTTCAAATAAATAAGTAAAATATTAAAAAAAAAAAAAAAAGGAATAAGCAAGATTACCAATCACCTTGCTTTGTTCAGGGCCCTGTGGCTGTTGTCAAAATGGTAGAAGCAGTTTCATTATTTAATACCATTTTACACACATTATTTCTGTTGAGCACAGCAAGTCAAAGGTGGAATGATGCAGCTGCATTGATTCTTTGGTTTACAAAAGCTGAGGTGTATTGAGTAATGTATTACACATTTGGCACTAAGCTGCTTTTGTTGCTGATAAACAATATGAAGCCGAAGTGCAAAGACAAACATTTAAAAAGCAGAAAGCTAAGAGGAAGTCACCAGATCACAAAGCCCTACAAAGAGAAGTTAAAGTAACACCAAAGCTAGTGCCATCCACAGATAGTAAGCATTTAATTGGAGAAATCTAGTCTCCCTAAATTGGGGGAATCATCTTATAATGAGCACAGCAGCTAGGCTTATGTACTATGAGATGATGTCTAAGTGACAAAGCTGTCTGTATCGTCTTTCCCTCACTTCTGTGTGAGATATTTTTAGGCGTAAATCTCCATGTCACAGTAATGGCAGCTGATACCTTGGTACTGTTTAGTGTAGGTGTCTTTAGTATGTTGATACCAAATCCATTTTAAAGCTTCATAAAATGCAGCATTTAAAAAAGCACAATTTAACAAAATGCTTGTAGTATTTCTGCTATATGGGTGCTTTCAAAGCAAAAGTAACAAAAATTTGAAAAATATTCTCTTAATTGCCATTAAGGGACTATCCAATTTTGATACTGCTATAGACTTTTTACATTTTGGGTTATTTCTTTTTTTTTTTTCCTGTCTTAATTGTAAACTGGCATCCAGAAATACTTTACACCCATAGAGAACACAATGATGAAATTAATCACCCACTCAGATAGAATTTTTAAAATGTGATATTTTTCTTAGTGGTAAAGAAAGATATTTGAATGGGAAGGAGAGTAGTATTCTATCTGGAGAGGGGACTGCTATGACAAATGTCACTTACAGTTACAGAAATAGTAACGAAAATTTTAGCCATCTTTGGAGGCTCATAGAGCAGAGGCAAGTGCATCCGCAAAACGTCATTGAAGGGCACCTGGGTGGCTCAGTCGGTTAGGTGGCTGCCTTTGGCTCAGGTTGTGATGCTGGGGTCCTGGGACCAAGCCCTGCATTGGGCTCCCTGCTCAGCAAAGACCCTGCTTCTCCCTCTCTTTCTGCCTGATGCTCTGCCTACTTCTCCCCTCTCACTTTCCCTGTGTGTCAAATAAATAAAATCTTAAAAAAAAAAAAAAAATGTTGTCATTGACCTGAAGGCCCTTGCTCTTTCCAGGACAATCTACCATATCCCTCTGCAGGATATACCCCCTCCTCGCCTCTGCCTCTAAACCTGCTCACTAGGCAGAGAAGGTAAGAGAGGACAAATAAAGGGT
The DNA here is from genome assembly GCF_010015895.1 of Lontra canadensis. Classification (NCBI taxonomy): domain Eukaryota; kingdom Metazoa; phylum Chordata; class Mammalia; order Carnivora; family Mustelidae; genus Lontra; species Lontra canadensis. The sequence continues at coordinate 2,884,006 of NW_022631045.1, forward strand.
TTCAATCACATCTAATGGTATGGACTAGAAGGAAAATAAACTCTCTTCCAACTCTGAGCCTATATTATTCAAATGCCTCTTCAGCAAATGTATAGAAATAAAGAGTCAAATTATCTTATGCAGAAATGTGAAGGTAACAACTTATTTATTGGTAACCTAGGACAACCAGTGTGCCTGTCCTACTGTGTCGAGTGAATCAGTGCTGCAGGTAGCACATTTGTTTCTAGCATACTAACTAGAAATGTAAAATCTATGTTAGAAATGGCAGCCAAGCATAGTTTGACATAATACTGTCTTTGATTGAGATCTGAATCCCCTGGGCTGGCCGGAGAACTACGCATTCACAACATTGTTCCTGCTGAAAAATGTCTTCTGAATTCCAAACAACTGATTCGCAGATGAACTTCCGGTACATTCAAAAACTGGGGTCCAAATTGTGTAGAACAGTACAAAAGAGTTGTAAATGCCTATTGAATGTTACTGTAACTTGAAAAAAATATATACTGTAACTTGAATACATCAGAGTTCAATAAGACAGCAGCCATGCATCATGAGATAATCTTCTGAAAGAGCCCAGCACATGCTTAGTCATTTCCTTACATACCATATTAGCTATCCCTTAGTTTATCCATAACAAGGTCTCTTTCAAGTGCTTATTGATACTGTTGTCTGATCTGCTTAATTAAGCACACTATTGACAAAACCCAGATCTTCATTTAATCTAGTCTAGTAGAAGTTAGAAACATTCTTTCAATTAATGAAGCTCAGTTAAGGCATGAAAATAGAGATCTTAAGGTAACAAGTCAGGTAGGGCAATTTTGGCATTTATTATATGCTGACTCTATGCTACCCCCTTAGCAAAGATCATCTCTCCAATCCTGTGAATAACTTTTGAGATGAGTATTAATTTTTATCCCCATTTTACAGATATGAAAACAGAGGCCAAACTTTTCAAAGCTAGTAAATTACAAAGCCAAGATTTAGATTCAGACATTTTATTTCAAGAGCCTGCTCTTAATTACTCTGCCATGTTGCTAGCTATTTACATCTGTCTGAGAGGTGATGTATTCACTGTCATCAAATGGAGCGTGAAGCAGAATTGAATAGGCAGCCTGGAAAATCAAAAATTACTATCTTATCTTCTCCAAACGATTATAAACTGTTTTCAAGGATTGGTGCCTCTAATACATTTTATTACCTCTCACTACATCTAGAAAATTATTCCATGCTTTTAGGAACTCAGTAAGCATTGACTAACTCTGGGGAATGGGATCAGCGTTCCCGTCCTAGAGGCAGAAAGATCACCCCCAAGATCATAGAATCTAGAAAGACCTTGAGACACTTGATTGTGAAACTGATGAATCATAATTTTAGACAAGAGCTCTTGAGAGCAGCTAGGGGGAAGAGATTCCTTACGTACAGAGGAAGGTCCATCAGAATAATGTCAGATCTGTCCACAGAAACCTGGCAAGCCAGAAAGGGCTGGCAAGACATATTCAGGGCACTAACTGAGAAGAACGTGCAGCCAAGAATACTTTATCTAGCAAGGCTTACATTTAAAATGGGTGGAGAGATAAAGAGTTTCCAAGACCAGCAAGGTTTAAAATAGTATGTGAGGGGCGCCTGGGTGACTCAGTGGGTTAAAGCCTCTGCCTTCAGCTCAGGTCATGATCCCAGGGTCCTGGGATGGAGCCCTGCATTGGGCTCTCTGCTCCGTGGAGAGCCTGCTTCCTCCTCTCTCTCTGCCTACTTGTGATCTTTCTCTGTGAAATAAATAAATAAAGTGTTTAAAAAAATAAAACAGTATGTGACCACCAAGCCGGCACTACAAGAAATATTAAGGGGTTTCTATAAAAGAAGAAAGAACCCAAGAGTGTCATAGAACAGAAATTTACAGAGACAATCTATAGAAACAAGAACCTCATAGTCAATAAATGTCAATAAAAACTTATCTTTCAATAATCACTCTCAACGTGAATGGCCTAAACGCTCCCATAAAATGGCACAGGGTTGCAGATTGGGTAAAACGACAGGACCCATCCATATGTTGTCTACAAGAGATCCGTTTTGAACCTTAGGATACATTCAGACTGAAAGTGAAGGGATGAAGAAGCATCTTTCATGCCAATGGGCCTCAAAAGAAAGCTGGGGTAGCGAATCTCATATTAGATAAATTAGGTTTTAAACTGAAGACTGTAGTCAGAGATAAAGAAGGACACTACATCATTCTTAAAGGGTCTATCCACCAAGAAGACCTAACAATTATAAATATTTATGCCCCCAATACGGAAGCAGCTAACTATATAAGACAACCGTTAATCAAGACAAAGAGTCATATTGATATGAATACATTAATAGTAGGGGATCTTAACACTCCACCCTCAGTAATAGACAGATCATCCAAGCAGAAAATTAATAAACAGGAGCATTGAATGACACAGTACATTAAAAAGATTATCGACTATGACCAGGTGGGATTTATTCATGGGATGCAAGGGTGGTTCAACTTTCCCAAATCAATCAATGTGATAGAATAAATCAATTAAGAGAAGAGAGAAGAACCACATGGTCCTCTCAATGGATGCAGAAAAGCATTTCACACGATAGAGCATCCGTTCCTGATTAAAATTATTCAAAGTATGGGGTAGAGGAAACATTCCTCAACTTCATAAAGTCTATCTATGAAACACCCACAGTGAATATCATCTTCAATGGGGAAAAGCTGATAGCCTTCTATATGAAATCAGAAACATGACAAGGATGCCCACTCTCACCAGTGTTGTTCAACATAGTACTAGAAGTTCTAGCTACAGCAATCAGACAACAAAAAGAAATAAAAGGTATTTGAATTCCAGTGAAGAAGTCAAATTCTTTCTCTTCACGGGTGACATGATACTTTATATGGAAAACCCAAAAGACTCCAGCCCCAAACTATTAGAACTCATACAGCAATTCAGTAATGTTGCAGGATACAAAATAAATGTACAGAAATCAGTTTCTTTCTTTACACTGACAATGAAAATATAGAAAGGGAAATTACAGAAATGATTCCATTTATTACAGCACCAAGAACCATAAGATACCTGGGAATAAACCTAACCAAAGAGGTAAAGGATCTGTACTCGAGGAACCACAGAACACTCATGAAAGAAATTGAAGAGGACACAAAAAGATGGAAGAGGATTCCATGCTCATGGATCAGAATAATAAACATTGTTAAAATGTCTATACTGCCTAGAACAATCTATACTTTCAATGTCATCCCGATCAAAATTCCACTGGCATTTTTTAAAGAGCTAGAACAAACAATCCTAAAATTTGTATGGAACCAGAAAAGACCCTGAATTGCTAAGGAAATGTTGAAAAAGAAAAACAAAGCTGGGGCATCATGTTACCTGATTTCAAGCTTTACTACAAAGCTGTGATCCCCAAGATAGCATGATACTGGCACAAAAACAGGCACATAGACCAGTGGAACAGAGTAGAGAGCCCAGATATGGATCCTCAACTCTATGGTCAAATAATCTTCGACAAAGCAGGAAAAAATAATACAGTGGAAAAAAGACCATCTCTTCAATAAATGGTGCTGGGAAAATTGGACAGCTATGTGTAGAAGAATGAAACTCGACCATTCTCTTACACCATACACAAAGATAAACTCAAAATGGATGAAAGAGCTCAACGTGAGGCAGGAATCTATCAAAATCCTAGAGGAGAACATAGGCAGTAACTTCTTCAATGTCGGCCACAGCAACTTCTTTCAAGCTATGTCTCCAAAGGCAAAGGGAACAGAAGCGAAAATGAACTTTTGGGACTTTATCAAGATCAAAAGATTCTGCACAGCAAAGGAAACAATCAACAAAACAAAGAGGCAACCCATAGAATGGGAGAAGATATTCACAAATGACACTACAGACAAAGGGCTGATATCCAAGATCTATAAAGAACTCCTCAAACTCAACACACACAAAACAGATAATCACATCCAAAAATTGGCAGAAGACATGAACAGACACTTAGTTCTCCAAAGAAGACATACAAATGGCTAAAAGACACATGAAAAAATGCACATCATCATTCGTCATCAGGAGATTCAAATCAAAACCACAATGAGATTTTACCTTACACCAGTTAGAAGGGCCAAAATTAACAAGACAGTAAACAACGTGTATTGGAGAGGATATGGAGAAAGGGGAACCCTCTTACACTGTTGGTAGGAATGCAAGTTGGTGCAGCCACTTTGGAAAACAGTGTTAAGTTTCCTTAAGAAATTAAAAATAGAGCTACCCTATGACCCTGCAATTGCACCACTGGCTATTTACACCAGAGATACAGATGTGTGGAAAGAAGGGCCACCTGTATGCCAATGTTCATAGCAGCAATGGCCACAGTTGCCAAACTGGAAAAAAAACAAGATGCCCTTCAATGGACAAATGGATAAAAAAGATATGGTCCATATACAATGGAGTATTATGCCTCCATCAGAACGGATGAATACCCAACTTTTGTATCAACATGGATGGGACTGGAAGAGATTATGCTGAGTGAAATAAGTCAAGCAAAGAGAGTCAATTATCACATGGTTTCACTTTCTTGAGGAGCATAAGGAGGACATTGATAGATGGAGAGAAGTGAGATGGGGAAAATTGGAGGGGGAGACAAACCATGAGAGACTATGGACTCTAAGAAACAAACTGAGGGTTTCAGAGGGTAGGGGGATGGGGAGTTGGGTGAGCCTGGTGGTGGGTATTATGGAGGGCACATATTGTATGGAGCACTGGGTATGGTGCATAAACACTGAATTCTGGAACACTGAAAAGAAATAAAATGGAAAAAAAAAAACCACTATGTTAAAGAATATAGGGTTTTCAAAGAGTTTAGCAGGATCCTCTCCTAGGTGACTATTTTCTATATCTATGTTCCCCAATGGGCATAGAGTAGAGAGGGGATTCAGGGAGAGAGAAAAAAATCTAAAGAACATTTTTAAACTTTTACAATTGACACCCTTCCTATCTTATCGTGAGAATCTGATATCCTCATCTCCAGTTCTACTACAATAATGGTAAATTTTCCAAGAGTAATAAAGTGTTTAAAAGTACCCACTTTCCCTGCTTTCTCCCACTAAATGTTTTTTCCTTGGAAGTGAGGTGATAAGGCACAGGGGTTCCTCCCACTTTAACTGACCAAATGTGAACAGGGTAACATTGAGCGGAAAAGAGGTAAGAACAATCTGTGTAGGCATGTTTGTAGTCTAGACTTAAGCTAAGGGCAACATGAAGTTCATGGACTGTTCAGCCTAGAATGCCAAGAAAATAAGTCACGTGGGTATTCAGAATTATAGATCAAAACAAAGCAGTACTCCGGGAGTACAGTTGCAATCTACTTTCCTTGGGAACTAGAGAAAATACCTATCTATTCAGAGGCTATGACCTTTCCATTTAAAAAAATGACTGAGGCTTACAATGTCTTGAACATTTTAGGCCTTTATAAAGTTGATGGACGAGTATTACTAAACTTTTCTCATTGGATTCTCATGATAATCCCTCAAAATATTAAAAAATATATATGTTTTGCCAATTGGGGAGAAAATGACCCTCTCTAGGAAATTTGGAGAACATTAGTTTGCAAACCAAAGGTATATTAAGCAGAGATGTGTGGAATGAATAATAAAAGTTATGTGAGTATCTGCGCAGACTGACCTACATGAATGTGGTTGCCGTGAGGGGAGAGTGGGAATATAGGATGGAGTCTGATGAACTAAGCAAGCTGCACAATCACTAAATAGAGGGCCAGTCACCAGGGGTTATTCCAGTGTACCAATTAACACAATCAATGCAAGATGCAAATCAAATGTGAAAATCTTATGCTAGTATTGAATTAATAAGCCTATAGATGAAAAGATAATTTCATTTATGTGATCAAGACTATTGGGGCTTAGTTTGTTTCTGATTCAGACACAGTGCTAACTGTAGGTCTGGATACTGTTAGGAAGGTTATGGTCTCTGTGATCTCCAGGCCTGCAAAATCACCCTATGAAAGTTATTCGGCAAATAGTCAATTACAACTTGACATTGTTCATAAGACCATGATAAAATCAATACATTTTCTTCATAGAAAGCAGGCTCTCATTGGAGGCTGAATTCCATTTTTTCTCTCATTTTTTATTTAAAAGGTGAACAGATTTTCTATTTGAATGTTGAATACGAAATGCCTAAAAATTTACTACATCTCCAGGGCTAACTTTTAAATTTCTTTATATTTAATATGACTTTGATGAACAATTTTTAGTCAGTAGAACTTAATAACCAAAACAACTGAATATTATCAAAAGTGCCCATGATTTTTACAAGCAAATAAAAGCCAAAAGGAAAGAAATAGACTTTAATATAATTATACCTGCATGTGGAACCAACAGTATAATTAAGTATTTCAATTGTTACAGAAGTGGTTTCAATTACATACTCTCAATCATTGTGTATTTGCATTAAAATGCAATATATAATGACTCGTATTTTAAAATACGTAGTGCTTCTTTCTTATTTTATTAAGATTAAATGTCTAGTCATGAAAATAACATAAAACAAAAAAGTTTTGCAGATTTTTTTGCTTAATGTTAGGTCTTAATGCAAAAAAATGAAATATGTGCATTGACCAACAGCACAGTCTTTGAAACATAAAATTTCTGGATGAAATACGGTTTCTTCTGAAACAGACTGATATAAAAATGCATGCCTACTATAAAAGAACAAAAACAAACTGTTTTCTAAAACATTAACTTTCTTATATTCACACATTTGGATATTGGTGAAAATAAACATAACAAGCTACCCCAAACCTGCACAATCCTTTTGTATTCAATCAGAGTGACAGATGTAAGACTGGAGAGCAAATAATCCCCTTTAGAAGACATATTTATAAAGCCAGTGTTGCCAAGATTTTTATGAACTCTCTCATTGCTCAGACCAAAAGTAAAATAAAATGTAAAAACAAAATAAGTAGCTGCTCTTAATTTTTTAATATATGCTATCTTGTCACATGGTTATCTGTTTCTGTCAATCTGTTAGCTTAATTGAATCAATTCTTTTGAGCCTCAACATAAAAACGTACAATTTGTCTAAAATCTGTAAAACAACTTATTTGCATTTCCATGGTGTCTCTATAAAGCATCACAGTAATTGTGCTCTGAGAAAAAAGTCATGTAAAGCTTGATTTTAGTACATGCAATCTACTTTCCCAATTAATTGTGCATTTACTACTTCACCAGTATTTGATGCTCAGAATTAAATTATAATACGACTCATTTCCCTATGAACTTCGTGGTTCATCATCTTCTCCTTCCCACACCACTTCCCACAAACCCATAGTAAGCAACCCTAGGGACTCATGATCTCAGTGTTCTCAAAATTAATGTATCTTTTACTCCTTCATGTTTCTTTTTTTTTTTTTCTTTAAGATTTACTTATTTATAAGATGGAGAGCACCTGGGGCGCCTGGGTGGCTCAGTGGGTTAAAGCCTCTGCCTTCAGCTCAGGTCATGATCCCAGGGTCCTGGGATGGAGCCCCGCATCGGGCTCTCTGCTCAGCAGGGAGCCTGTTGTCTCCTCTCTCTCTCTCTGCCTGCCTCTCTGCCTACTTGTGATCTCTGTCTGTCAAATAAATAAAATAAATAAATAAATAAATAAATAAAATAAAATCTTTAAAAAAAAAAAAGATGGAGAGCACCTGTGAGTGGAGGGAGGGGCAGAGGGGGAGAATCTTTAAACAGACTCCCTGCTTGATCTCATGACCCATGAGATGGTCATCTGATCAAACCAAGCGACGCCTAACCGGACTAACCACCGAGGTGTCCCATCTTCATGTTTCTACTTTCTATTTCCTTGAATTTTTCTTTTCTGAAATTTTACAAAAGGAGAGGTAGAGGAAAGAGATATCAAGATTGGGGAGGGGCAGAGAGGAGTAACTCAATGCAGGTATTTATAGGGTTTTTTTTTCCCTCTTGATTTTATCAGAGAGCAAGAATAGTAAAGAATATTCTACAGAAATATTTCAAACTTTCTACTTAGAACTTCTGACAAATGTCTGCTGAATAGTCCAATATACTCTAAATGACGTATGTTGTAAGATAAAAATGAGAACTGAGACCTGGCAGATGGAAAATCAGGCAAAGAAATCATTCTATTCTAATGATGGGGTGTTTGGGTCATGGGTAAGGTAAGTGCTAGCACTTCAATGTCATGCCTTCAAGTTTGTGGCAAACGTGGCCTCTAACCATGAGATGTGAGATGAATAAATAATATCTTGGATCTCACCTAACTATGGGAAATATCAGTTATGGCCTCTGTGTGTTTACCTGAAGTATGTATGTTGATGTGTGGGTATATATCAGACCCACAGTTTACTTCATGTTAGCCAATGACATACCTTATTAAAAACAAATTTAAAGGTGAGGAGGATAAAATAGAAGATCTGTAGCATTCTCCTATCTCGAGGATTTTTCTGATACCTGGTCGTATTAGAATGCTTATCAACAGTGTTTCAGCCTGAAACTCAATATAACTAAAGAAGATTTAAAAGAATTAGGATTTAGATATAGCTATAGATTTAGATGCATAAGGTCATCCTATACAAATGGTCCATTTAAGAGTAGTCTAGGAAGCTTCCATTTCATGCTGAATCCCTTTCCATGTCCTATGTCTCTGTATAATGATTTCAAATTTTTAGATAAACATAAAACACAGTGATAAAAGAGACCTGTTTTTCATATTCTCAACCTGGTCTTGTTTGCAAGACCAAAAGAAGTACAAACCAATAAAAGAAAACTCAGAAAACATTCAGTGCATAAGCTCTGCCAGTGAAAATGCTACCTTCAGAATCTTGGGTCCTTTCTGCATACTTGTCTTCTCCATTTAGAGCTTCTGCATAAGAGGAAAATTCTGCACAACTACAGAGAGATTATGAATATAGCTCAATGGCCCTACCCCAGTGAATACAGAGGGGTCTTCTCCTCATAAAGGTGAGCCCCTAATGTGTTACCATATTTGTGGTTTGGATCTTCAAACCCCTAATATCTTGGGCAGATAAAGGTAGGGTCTGGAATGTGGTCTGGGATGATTGTGCACAAATTCCTGTGCAAGAACCATTTTGAAATATTAACTTTTGTCCTTACATGGTATTTTCTCTTTTCTTCCTTCACACTTAAAAGAAACAACTGATCAGGTGTCAGGTTCCTCTAAAAGGGAGGTATGCAAGAGGTTGAAAACCAGAAAATGGACACTATGAATCTAGTTTTTATGTCAAAAGTGCAAATCTGTTGCACAGATTTACTAGAGAGTGCTCTAGTTCCTGAGAAGCCATGCAGAGAGGAACAGGGAACACTTTGAAAGAGAACTGCGATTTTTGAGGCAACAGAATATGATGGATCATAATGACATTAGCCAATTCTTAAATAGACAGGTGATTCGAGAGTACCCCCCCCCCCCCACCAAAGACTTGGCACTATGTAAGCACCAGAAATTAGCCATGGCCTTTTGGAAAAAAGGAAACTCTAACAAAATGAAATTTAACTCATCCTTGTTTTAAGGCTTTAAAATAGTAACTAAATTGCAAAGTCATATTATTTACACATTTTATGGACTGAGAGTCCTACCTGCTCACTAAACTATACTGGACAATTAATCCAGTATACATAAGTGGAACCCCTTTTCTTAAGGGGTAACTACAGATAGTGAATCTAATATCTTTGCCTGCAGATAGAGTTATATGTAAAACAGAAAAGTAATTACTTAAATTAACATCAACCTCTATGCTCACTTTCCCATACTTCCTGAAACAGGATATTTAAATCTTACTAATCTCGATTACATATATTATATGTAATATATATAATTTATAGCCTCAAAAGTCAGGGAATGAGGTATCGTCTGGTACCCGGGTCATAAGGCATTAGTTTGGACTATGTATAAATTAGATACCTGGAAAATCCCCAAGTGCAAACAAGATAGTAAAGTTGGAGAAGACAAATATTTTGGTTCTAATATGCTTCCTCAAAATAAACTTCATCATGCTACTATAGTAAAATTAGGAGGAGGAAGGGGAAAACAGGTAATTTTCACTACTGTGGGGTTTACCATGGGCCGTGCACTGTACTAAGTCCTCACAAACATTATTTTATTTAAACTTTGCAAACATTTTATCTCCAGAGCCCATGCTTCTCATTACTCTTCCACATCGCTGTCCTTAACCACAACCAAGCTCTAAAACGGGCTTTCCAAAGAGCAATCACCGCTACGTGCCTCAATTGTAATACAGTATTCACTTTTTTTTTTAACTTTTTTTTTTAATTTATTTGACAGACAGATCACAAGTAGGCAGAGAGGCAGGCAGAGAGAGAGAGGAGGAGGAGGCAGGCTCCCTGCTGAGCAGAGAGCCCGATGTGGGACTTGATCCCAGGACCCTGAGATCATGACCTGAGCCGAAGGCAGAGGCTTTAACCACTGAGCCACCCAGGCACCCCAGTATTCACTTTTAAGGAGCACAGGGTAATACTACCAGAAACACAGATATTGTTTTAAATCCAGCTTCTCTGCATTTCCTTTGACAATGAAACACGGATATAAAGGGAAGAACACACTATTAGATTTTTTTAAACTTTAATGATTAGCAAATTATCCAGAGGATGCAATCTGCCATTCACATGCATCCACATTAATTAAAAAAAAAAAAAAATTCTACTTCCTGCATGTTACCTGGCATATTGGTGAGAATTTCTAAAACATGGCTATGTTAAGAATAGAGAGTTGTGGGTATTATACTCCAGACGTGGCTGAAGCATATCTGGAAAGGGGTATCTCATCTCCACTGTTATTTTTTTGTGAAGAGTAGTTCTTCACATTTATCAGAGTGAAAATTCCATCTGCTCCTTGTTGTATACACAGACTCAGAGCAGAAGCCACAGACCTTTAAAAATGCTTATTTGTTACAAGAAAATACAATACATTTTCAGAATCCTCAAATATTGAACCAGAAAAGATTACAGAAAACTCTATATCAACAAGAGCTAGCAGAGATTACAAACATTCTACAGAAGGGAAAATAAAAACATCCTGAGTATCCCTATTGACTAAACTGCCTCATTATTTAGTTTTGAACACGACTTAGATTTTTTTTCCCCTCTATTGTTTCTGATATAATTTTAAAGTCAGTCAGATAACTAGAGAGTGGGAGGGCAGAAAGCATGTACTGTTTGTGACAGGGGCACAAGGAAATGAGGAGGCAGGGGAAAGGCAGGAGCAAATTTAACTTTAGAATCTTTTTAGAAAAAAAATGACAATTTATTAAATGAGAGGCAGTTAAACACACCTACAACATCTCAGAATTCTAAGCAGCTGATAGGGCATTTTAAGATGTTAAATATGCATCGTGGGCTGTTTCTTCAGAAAGTCATTTTAACCGTACCCACTGTCTGTAAAAATGAATGGCTAAGTAGCCCTGCAGTTTTTAGAGAACACTTTGGTCATGACAAATTCTCCAAAACATGTTTGCTTATTTGTTTTCTAAATATGTAATAAAATACACATATAGGCCAGCAGACGCTGTGGTTGCTTGGTAAATATTTTTTTGACTGGCTTTCCTTTTCATATGTTCATGATACTTGATGTCGTTGCTGAGATATATTTATTAAAAAGTATTGGCATGATTATTCTTTACCTGTATTTGGATCTCCTACCATTACCTATTATTTTTCTAGTAATTCTCTTTCACCTATGCCTATGAGGCTTATGAACTTGAAGAACCTTCCAGGAGAAAAAGTTACTTTTATGTGCCCTTGCTTGTTTTTGTTTTGTTTGTTTGTTTTTTCCCCAAGAAGGTTTTTTACTAGACCCAAAGGTGTGTATTGTTGGAATAATTTAGTACTATCCTAGGGCTAGTCAATTGTAAACAAGTCTGCAGTATGGAAAAACTGCCTAAAAATTGCAACTCAACATCTTAGACTATGAAAAGGCACTGGCTGAGGATGTGTTTTATAATAAGGTTACTCGATTCATTTTTTTAAATCAACACTTCCCATTAGACTTTCTGTGGGTTAAAAAGAATGTTAAATTCTGAACTAACGTCATTTAAATAAAAGCAAGGATTTAAAAAAAAATACTTTCTCTGATTTTATAAAGGCAATTCTAGTCCTCGAAGAAGTCCTAAATCAACAATCCACCAAAATTTACAGAAATTGCTTTGTATTTGAGTCTGCTGCCATTTCCCACAATTGAAGTGACCGCTAAAAAGTAAAATTCAAATGATTTATCTAGGAGCTGGCAAACTTTTTTCTGTAAAAGACCAGACAGTAAATATTATGGCTTTGTGGGCCAACTGTCACCACTACTGAACTCTGTCATTACTGTAGCTCACAAGCACCCATAGACAGTAAATAAACCCTTGCACTTGGCTGTGATGCAATAAAACTTTATTTACAAAAACAGGCAGTCACTGCTTTAGCCTATGAACCATAATTTGCCACAGTTTTAAAATGCACTGATTAAAATGTAATCATTCCTTTAAAATAAAAAAAAAATCTTGAATGACTTTTTCCAAAAGCAACTGTTTTATTTCAGATATTTTTAGAATATCACTATTCTTTTATCCCATTGTCAACAAATCCAATTTTTTGACCGAATTGATGACTTATGTACTCACATAAAATGGTTGTAAAATTGGGGAAGTTTATTTCATACATGCTTTTCATGCCTTTTTTTCTTTTTTTTTTCTTAAACTGTTTCAGATTTCTAAATTACTTAACTGCTACCTGACAGAACAGGTCAGTTTTCTTTTACCTTCCAGTGATTTCCCTGGTCAATAAAAAGCTCAATACAAAGCTCTGAGGGATTGAACCTACTGTTAGTCTTTAAAACCTTCCTGAAAAGAGCCCTTACCCATGCAAATTATTAAAATATTGATGCAAACAGCCTCTCCAGCACATACTACATAGTGGAGGTATAGTACTAGGGTTAAGTTGGTCCGAGGTTGTGGGTTATTGTTTAGCTATTTATCATGATACTAAGGTTAGTTACAAAATAATCTATGAATAACAAGTTTTGAAAAAGAAAGTTTGGAAAAAGAAACTTCATCTTTTACATACTGTTCTAAGGTGTGTCTTCATTCTTATTCACAACAGGGCACTGCTGGCAATCTCTAGTCTTTAATGGTTCTGCCTAGTTCTCTTCACTTTTTTTTTTTTTTAAAGATTTTTATTTATTTATTTGACAGAGAGAGAGAGAGATCACAAGTAGGCAGAGAGAGAGGGGAAGCAGGTTCCCTGCCAAGCAGAGAGCCTGATGTGGGACTCGACCCCAGGACACTTGAGATCATGACCTGAGCCAAAGGAGGTACAGTGTCCTTTATACACATCTACAGCTTCATAAAGACTCTGCTTAGGACCTTTTACTAGAATTAGTTGGTTAAGTGCTTTGGCTTATTTGGGGGACGCTGAATCGCTGTAGCTTGATCCTGTCCTTATACAGACTGTGACAATGTTTTCTTTATTATCTTGTTATTGTTTAAAGTGTACTTTTCCCACTTGCATTAGCAGAGACCCATCGCCTCCTTTCACTAACAGTGGCAAAATACATCTATTAAAACTTTACCAGTGAAAGAAAGGAAGATCTACCATTTAGCTTGAACTAAGAAAGGCCCACTTTTCACCGCTGATTTAGACTCTCGCTTTTGCTACGTCTCATTTACCCAACACGCTGCTGGCAAACAAAGAAATATTGGAGAGCGCTTTATGTGTTTCATTTATGGTACAACGCATTCTGTAGCCAACCTGAACCTACATCCCAGAATGTTAAATCTACCTGGCATCAAGCAGTTCATGCCTTGATGATTAATCACAAGCCTAATAGAAAAGATAAACAACCCATTGCAATTGCAGAACAGTAAGCATAGATTTCCTTAATCATGGAGAAATTACTAAATCCTATTCACCACAGGTGTGTAGGTTTATGTTACTAGCATCTGCTGTGAATCACATGAAGTTATTATTTTCATTCCACAGCACCAATGGTGTTTATGGAAATAACTGTACACTATACAATTTTGATTGCACAGAGAGAAAAATAGTTATTTGGAATGCAATTTGGACTGCAATATTTCTTTTTCGTCGCCTCTCATTTGGCAGCTTATCCTACTCAGATATTATCATCAATATGCCATACATAAACTTACATTCATCACTGGTACTTAGGCTTATTAACTAAACAGCAATTATATTGTCGTAGGAGGATTATGGGAATGGGAATGAATACAACTGTGTGTCACAATGTTTCCTTCTTTATAGCACAATGTGTTTTTTGTTGTTAACAACAAGCCGTAATGTAAACAATCTGTCTGAAAATATAAGAAGTGTCACTGAAGGCAAAAGCAGCATTTTTGTGAATATGCCCATTTATAGACATTCTTTTATAAAATTTAGCAACCCATAATGTTCTAACATAAACTTACACTGAACACAAACTGCACAGAAGATTCAATGATAGTATTCAATTTTACAAATTAATCAAGATCTGATTATTTCTGCAAAAAAAAAAAAAAATTGGTGATTTTTTAGAGTTACCAGTTCCTACTAAAATAGTATGGAACTGGTTGCTTGTTGCACAGATACCTTGGTAATGCTTCACCTCCTTATGAAAGGATCCTTCTGTTGGGACCAGCCTTCCTGATTCGAGATCAGCAGAAAGCAGATGAGCACTTCTGCCTCATACCACTACAGCAAATTTGTGAACCATATGGTAGGTCCTTGATATTCTCTTAACAACAGTTTCTGTGACAGGGATAAGTTCATTTTTCTCTTACGTCATATTTCTGAAGAGTGCAGGAGAAATACCTACCTGCCTGCCACTCAAATGATTAATGTAGTAAGCTGGCTTTCAGATTCCAGGAATGACATTTCCCACAGCCTGCAGCATTACAGTGGATCCCTTAAAGTGGATTACTTAAGGCTCAAGGATGTTAGTGGCATTAAAGGTGGTCAAAGGTTGTCAGTTTTTTTTTTTTTTAAGGGCAGAATTCAAAAGGAGATTCCGAGAGCTATTTTAAGGAAAGTAAACTAGTACTTTTGGTGGAAAAATATACTTCTCTAGCCTGACATAAATCTTCTACCAAATGCTTATAAACAAGTAGACCTAGGATGAGCCTATTTTTTTGGGGAGAACCACTTTTACTGGGGAGGGAAAAAGAAACAAAAACAACATCATCATCAGCTGCTATTATACCTGTAAATAGCAAGTTGTATTATTTGAAATAATGAGAGCTATATTAAATATTCTCACCCAAATTAACCAGGTTTATTGACCTATGTGCAATTGTGCTCTAATTTGCATATATTAACAGAGCTTTTGTAGTCACTATATAATGGTTTCATAAAACAATATGTGATTAAAGGTGGGACTAGAAATTAGGACTAGCTAATAAGAAACCCCAGGCTTTCTATTCAAGCTTCAGGCAATGACCTCACTGAGTTTGGATGAGCTGTTCCCTTTTGTGTGCTCACTCTTGCTAGGTATAAATTAGAATTGCCACTTTTGTTCTGAAGTTCCTCAGAGGGGATGAAAATATAGGTTCAGATTTTTAATAAATCCTAGAAGTCTTCAAAGGAAGAAAATAGCTCTATATAAAATAATAATGAATCTATAATTTCTTTTTATATTTAAAAATTATAATTGCAAACTTGCATTTTATTTTAAAAACTTGTCACTGCTGTGTGGTCCAGATGTTGGGTTGACATTCCCACTTAGCAAGAAGTGATTCATTCTCTACATGTGCTATTACAATTCTCAGTCTATTTACTCTTTTAAGACTGCAAAATCCCGCTGACTTTTCACACATTTTGAATAGAGAAAAGCATATACATGAAAAATAAAATTATCACTTCTTAAAAAAGAAATTTAGAATATTGATTCAGAGTACATGTTCCCTAGCATGGCTTTTTTTCTGATTTTAGGCTGATTTTTCTTTTACTTCTCAATTAATACAGTTTATTTAATTTACATTTAAATAATGTATTTGAAAGAAGACTTTTTAAAAACAATCTAGATTGCTTAGATTATTTAGCCTTGTATGGTTTTCTCCTAATAAGTATTAGTTTTATGCAGAAATTTCTACTTATGAATACTGAAACAAAAATATATATATTCTGTCAGAACATATATTCTGAATACATATATTCACAACATAATTAATGATAATGGGCAAGGTAAAGTGACTTTCTTCCAACTTCTGCATTAGAAAACAAAATTAGGGAAGGCCTCGTGGCCCAACGGTAGCGCATCTGACTCCAAATCAGGAAACAAAATTAATGACTCCATACATGCACAAGTTGCTACAGTAGTTCCCTCTTGCCTTAGCCATGTTTTCACTTTCCATAATTTTGGTCCTGAAGAAGATGATGCTTTCTCTGACATCACTATAAGGGCAATAGTAGCCTACTGTAAACAGCACTGTGGGTATACAACATCAAAACAATAGCTTGAAAAACATCTGGAGCATACAGGAAGGAAATTCTACTAATCTCAGAGTCATTGCTAGAGGAGTAGAGATCTCTGGAAGACTTCAATAACAAAAAGAGCTGGCAGGTGCCATTTCCCTCCCATCCCCAAGTCTCGATACATGGACACCTGAAGGAACTGGCACAGCACAAACATTCTTCTTACAGCTTACTAAAAGCACACCAGGGCCCATACTCTTTTATGGGTCTGCCCCCTCTAACCAGGCCAAGACAAGAATTTTCCCAGGTTACTGCAGTTCCCATCCCACAACAGACTGACACAGACATTGCTGGTAATGTGTCCCTGCCCCCAACCCCATTCTTCTTCAGACTACCTCCACAGGAGTCCCTTTAAAGTCTCCCTACAAGCATGACAGTGTGTGAGCAGCTCCAAGAAGGTCCAACACCACTACAAAGTGACTCCTGCCTGAGGATGGGGGTAACGATACACACTAGTTCTACTGTGACCCCTACATTGGTCTGATTACAGGCCCCACCTACCAGTGAAAGCTTCTAAGAGGACAATACAGGGAGAGGTCCTTGCATTTGGGTGCAGAAGTACCTCTGGAAAACACCTGTTCTGACTCAACTAAAGGCCACGAGACCACTGTAGAAGGCTGGACTAATGTGGCCCTGCCACAACAGCAGGGCTCATACAACACACATAGGAGACACACCTGGAATGCCAGGTCCTGGTAAATAGGGGACACTGCACTACAGGGCACTACAGAGGTTCTTCTTCATGAGACCACTACTTACAAGAGTAGGAGATGCTGCTGATATTACTAACACATAGAAACAGGCACAGAGAGTTAGACAAATGAGGAGACAGAGGAGTGTGTCCCAAATGAAAAAACAGGAGAGAATTATAGCAAGACAGTGAAATGGAAACAGAAATAAGTAATATGCCTGATAGAGAATTTAAGGTAATGGTCATAAAGATACTCAGTGTACTTGAGTATAGACTGGGGAACCTCAGTGAGACTCTCAATACAGAAACAGAAAACAAAACCAAAAAAAGAATAAAAAATGAAGAACTCAGGACTGAAATTAAAAATACACTAGATGGAATAAACAGCAGACTAGAGGAAACAAAGAATGGGTCAGTAACCTTGAGAAAAGAGTAATAAAAAACAATCACACTGAATAAAAGAGAGGAAAAAAAGAACAACAACAAAAAACGAGACCAGACTTAGGGAACACAGCAATACCATCAAGTGTAATAACATTCACATTATTTTAATCAGAAGGCGAAGAGAGAGAAAGAAGGCAGAAAGTTTACTGAAGAAATATTAGCTGAAAACTTCCCAAATACGGGGAAGGAAATAGAAATCCAGATCTAGAAGGCACAGAGAGCCCCCAACAAAATCAACTCAAGGATGTCCACAGCAAGACACATGGTATTAAAATGGCAAAATGTAGTAATAAAGAAAAAATTTTAAAAGCAGTAAGAGAAAACAGCTACATACAAGGGAAGCCCATATACCTATCAGCTGATTTTTCAACAGAAACACTTCAGACCAGAAGAGAGTGGCAGGATATATGGGAAATGCTAAAAGAAAAAAAGAAAAGCAACCAAGAATACTCTATCCAGCAAGACTATCATTCAGAATAGAATGAGAGATAAAGAGCTTCCCAGGCAAACAAAAGTTAAAGGAATGCATCACCACTAAATCGGCATTACAAGAAATGTTAAAGGGGACTCTGTAAGCAGGAATAAGAAAAGCAGGAAGCACAGAAGCAGTAAAATTAAATTTATGTATGAAAACCAGTCAAGGCATTCCCAAAATAAAAGGATGCAAAGTATGACACCATATTCCTAAAATGTATGTATGGTGGGGGAGGGAGTATAAATTTACTGCTTTTAGAAAGAATATAAACTTAAGCTACCATCAACTTATGTTATACACAAACCTATGAAATCAAAACTGGTAATATGCATGCAAAAAATAAAGAGAATGGGTATATCACTGAGTATATCACTAAAGAATGCCAGAAAACCATGAGAGAAGAGAGCAAGAGAAGAAAGGAACAGAGAAGAACTACAAAAACAACCATAAAAGAAGTAACAAAATGGCAATAAATATATTACCTACTAATAATTACTTTGACTTTAATTGGACTAAATGGTCCAATCAAAAGTCACAGAGTGGATAAAAAAGCAAGACCCATCTATGTGCTATCCACAAAAGACTCATTTCATACCTAAAGACACAGGCAGATTGAAAGTGAAGGGATGGAAAAACATCTATCATACATATGAAAGTGAAAAGAAAAATTGGGTACAAGTATTTATAACAGATGGAAGAGTGTTTGAAACAGGTAACAAGAGACAAAGAACACTACATAATCATAATGGGAGCAATTCAATCAGAAGATAAGACAATTGTAAATATTTATACACCCAACCATGGAACACCCAAATATATAAACCAGCTAATAACAAATATGAAGTGATTGATAGGAATGCAATAACAGGAGGGGATTTTAACACTCTACTTACATCCATGGATAAATCATCTAAATAGAAAATCAATAAGGAAACTGACTTTGAGTGACACACTGAACCAGATGGATATAACAGATATTTTCAGAACACTCCATGCTAAAACAGAGGAATACACATTCTCTCCAAGTGCATATGGAATATTCTCCAGAAGAGATTACATGTTAGGTCACAATACAAGTCTCAAAATTAAAAACAAAAACAAAAAAAACACCGAAGTCATACCATACATCTTTTCCAACCAAAACAATATGAAACTAGAAATCAACCACAAGAAAAAATCTGGAAAGAACACAAATATACGGAGATTAAAATTACATGCTACAAAACAATGAATGGGTCAAACAAGAAATGAAAGAGGAAATTAAAAACTGCATGGAGACAAATGAGAATGAATACAAAATAATCCAAAATCTTTGGTATGTAGCAAAATCAGTTCTAAAAGGGAAGATTATAGCAATACACGTCTACCTCAAGAACTAAGAAAGATCTCAAATGAACAATATAAGTTTATACATAAGGAACTAGGAAAGAAGAACAAACAAAACCCAACTCCAGCAAAAGGCAGGAAATAATAGTGTTAGAGCAGTAATAGATGAAATAGAAACAAAAACAGAACAGAACAGATCAATGAAATCAGGAGCTGGTCCTTTAAAAAGATAAACAAAATTGATAAACTTTCAGCCAGACTCATTAAAAAAAGAAGACTCAAATAAACAAAGTAAGAAATGAAAGAGGAGAAATAACAACCAACACTAGAGAATTACAGGAGACCATTAGGAAAAATTATAGCCAAAAAATACGACAACTTAGAAGAAATAGAAAAGTTCCAGAAATACATAACCTCCCAAACTTGAATCTGGAAGAAATAGAAAATTTGAACAGACCAATCATCAGCAATGAAATTGCAACTGCAATCAAAAAACTCCCAACAAACAAAAGTCCAGGACCAGATGGCTTGACAGATGAATCCTATCAAACAGTTAGAGTCATTACCTATCCTTCTCAAAATATTTTAAAAGAGAAGGAAAACTTCCAAATTCATTCCATGAGGCTAGTATTACTTTGATATCAAAATGAGATAAAGACAACTACAGGCCAGTATCTCTGATGAACAAACATGCAAAAATCCTTAATATAATATCAGCAAACTGAATCCAATAATACATTAAAAAACAGTAATTTGGGGCACCTGAGTGGCTCAGTGGGTTAAGCCTCTTCCTTCAGCTCAGGTCATGATCCCAGGGTCCTGGGATCGAGCCCCACATCAGGCTCTCTGCTCTACGTAGAGAGCCTGCTTCCCCCTCTCTCTCTGCCTGCCTCTCTGCCTACTTGTGCACTCTGTCAAATAAATAAATAAAATCTTAAAAAAAAAAAAAACAGTAATTCAACATTATCAAGTATTATTTATTCCTGGAATGGAAGGGTGGTTCAATCATCACAAATCAATTAGTGTGATTCAACACATCAACCAGAGAAAGGATAAAAAACATCATTTCAATAGATGCAGGAAAAGCATTTCAAAGTACAACATCCATTCGTGATTAAAATCCTCAATAAAGTATGTTTAGAGGGAACATATCTCAACATATTAAAGGCCATATATGAAAAACCCACAGCTTACATTATACTCAATGGTGAAAAACTGAAGGTTTTCCCATAACATTAAGAACAATACAAGGATGGGCTCTCTCACCACTTTATTCAACATAGTTGTGGAAGTTCTAGTCACAGCAATCAGACAAGAAAAAGAATTAAAAGTCATCCAAGAGGGTAAGAAGAAATAAAACTTTTATTATTTGTAGATCCACACAAGACAATACATAGAAAACCTAAACACTCCACCAAAAAACAATTAGAACTTTTGAATGAATTGGGTAATGTTGCAGAATACAAAATAAATACACAAAAATCTTTTGTATTTCTATACACTAATTATGAAGCCCAGAAAAGGAAATGAGCAGTTCCATTCAGAATTTTACTAAAATAATAAAATACCTAGGAAAAACTTGACCAAAGCGTGAAAGACCTGTACTTTGAAAACTATAAAATACTGATTACAGAAACTGAAGACACAGTCAATTGGAAAAATATTCCATACTCACGGATTAGGAGAACAAATATTCTTAAAACACCCATACTACTCAAAGCAATCCACTGTTTTAATGCAAGCATTATCAAAATGCCAACAGCAATTTTCACAGAACCAGAGCAAATAATCCTAAAATTCCTGTGGGGCCACAGAAGACAAATAGCCAAAACTATCTTGAAAAAGAAGAACAAAGCTAGAGGTATCATAATTTCAGACTTCAAGATATAATACAAAGCCATAGTAATCAAAACAGTGTGGTACTAGCACAAAAATAGATTCACAGATCAATGGAACAGAATAGAAAACCCAGAAATAAACCCAGGATTATATGGTCAATTAATCTTCAACAATGAAAGCAAGAATATGCAATGGGAAAAAGACAGTCTCTTCAACAAATGGTGTTGAGAAAACTTGACAGCTACATGCAAATAAATGAAACTGGATCACTTTCTTAGACCATACACAAAAATAAACTCAAAATGGATTAAAGATCTAGGTATGAGACCTGAAACCATAAAAATCCTAGATGAGAGCAGAGGGTGTAATTTTTCTGACAGGCCATAGCAACACTCCTGTAGATATGTCTCTGGAGGCAAGGGAAACAAAAGCAAAAATAAGTTTTTGGGACTACATCAAAATAAGAACTTCTGCACAACAAAGGAAACAAGAAACAAAACAAAAAGACAACCAACTGAATAGGAAAAGATAGCTTCAAATGACATATCCAATATACAGAACCAAAATCTTTAAAGAACTTCTACCACTCAATAGCACAAAAACAACCCAAATAAAAAAATGGGCAGAAGCCATGAGCAGATATTTCTCCAAAGACATACAGATGATCAACAGACACATGAAAAGATGTTCAACATCACTAATAATCAGGGAAATGCAAATCAAAACCACAATGAGATATCACCACATACCTGTCAGAATGGGTAATATGAAAAACACAGAAATAACAAGTGTTGGCAAGGATATGGACAAAAAGGAACCTTGGTACATGGTTGGTGGAACGCAAACCGGTGCAGCCACCGTGGAAAACAGTTTGGAGGTTTCTTTAAAAATTAAAAAAACAAAACAAAACAAAACATAAACCTCATTTGATCCAGTAATTTCAGTATTGGGTATTTACACAAAATATACAAAAATACTAATTTGAAGAGATATGGGCACCCTATGATTATTGCAGCATTATTTACAATAGCCAAATTATGGAAGCAACTCAAGTGTCCATCCAAAGATGAATGGATAAAGAAGTGGGGTGTGTCTGTGTGTGTGTGTACTACCAAGCCATAAAAAAGAATAAAATCTTGCCATTTGCAAACAACACGGATGGATCTAGAGTGTTTAATGATAAGTGAAATAAGTCAGCGAAATACAAATACCATATGATTTCACTCATGTGAAACTTAAGATATGAAACAAAGAAACAACAATAAAAAACAGAGAAACCAAAAACAGACTCTTAGATATAGAGAAGTGATGGTTACCAGAGTGGAGGGTGGGTAGAAGGATGGGTGAAATAGCTGAAGGGGATTAAAAGTACATTTATCATGGTGAGCTCTGAGTAATATATAGAGGTGCTGAATCACTGTATTATACATCTGAAACTATTATAACACTGCATGGGAATTATACTGGAATTCAAGTTATGTTTTGTTGTTTTTTTTTTTTTTTAAGTTGTTGAAGACCTAACCCCCAGTACTCAGGAATGTGACTTTATTTGGAAATAGTGTCTTTGCAGATGATCAACTTAAGATGAAGTCATTAGGGTGGGTCTCAGCCCAAGATAACTGTGTTCTTATAAAAAGGGGAAATTTCAACACGGAGGCACACACACAGGGAAAACACCAGGTAAAGATAGAGACAGAAATCAGTATGATGCATCCATGATTGCAGGCAAACTATATGAAGCCAGGAGAAGAGC
Source organism: Lontra canadensis (assembly GCF_010015895.1). NCBI lineage: Eukaryota > Metazoa > Chordata > Mammalia > Carnivora > Mustelidae > Lontra > Lontra canadensis. The sequence goes on from NW_022631045.1 coordinate 2,907,065, forward strand.
ATGCAACAAATTCTCTCTTGCAACCCTCAGAATAAACCAGCCCTGAAAATACCCCGAGCTCACTTTTATAGCTTCCCAAACTGTAAGGCAATAGATTTCTGTTGTTCAAGTCAGCCAGTGTTGTACTTTCTTACAGTAGCCTTAGGAAATTAATACATGGGTCTATACTCACTGAGTGGAATGAGTTAAACAAGGCAGTTACATATATGAGTTTAAATTTAGTAGAGAAGCCTGGGCTTGACTCTGTCTGAACAAAATTTATATATAGTAAAGTTGAAAAAAATCCTTCCTTATTAAAATGAGGCACACAAATCTATGATTATTTTTATGAGATTCTGAGTTTTAATTATAAAATGACCTACATCTGTACATGTTTTCAATGCATAATTAATCTCACCATTTTCAAATTAAACCTATTAGATGCTAGTTGAAGTTAGGCCTATCTCTGTTTCTGTTACCATCATGCTCCATATAAAATCAACATGAAAACTGCCTTGAAAACATATTAACATATGTAATTATAAGGAACTGGTATTTGCTGAATATCCACTACATGCCAGGAACTGTGTTGTGCATACTACATGCATACTCTTGTTTTAATTTTATAATATCCTTTATTAGAAAAAGACAAATAAGAATTTTCTGTAGCTATCCAATTTATAGTCTAGTAAATGAAGCAAAATATTAATAAGTGTGATCTCAAGCACATGGTAGGTTTTCAGTAAGAGTTTCCTGACCTTTATCGGTGGGTTATTCATCATAAGAACTACTATTGTTGGGATGCCTGGGTGGCTCAGTTGGTTAAGTGTCTGCCTTTGGCTCAGGTCCCAATCCCAGGGTCCTGGGATTGAGTCCAGCATGGGGCTCCTAGGTCAGCAGGGAGCCTGCTTCTCCCTCTGTCTGCTGGCTCTCCCTGACTGTGCTCTCTCTCTCTCTAACAAATAATTAAATCTTTTAAAAAAAACACTATTATTGTTATCAATAATGTATCAATACAATCAAAATCACAATAGGCCTGTGTCTGTCTTATGATATATTCAAAGGAGTGTGTATGTATATATGTGTATCAGTTAAGCTTCTTAGTTGTAATCAATAATTGCATTTTGGATGACAGAAGTAGAAAAGTAATTTTTTAAAAAGATTCTAGGTAGCTGGATAAATTAAAAGGGGGGTCTATGGAATCATCAATGGAATGTATGGAATCAGATTCGACTTCCAAAACCATGTGCAGAATTCATCTATTAAAAAAATCACAGCCACCCTTGATTACCAATCACCAGGTAGTGGTGCTGCCACTACTGCAAGAAAACTTGATTCTGTAGACTTCACTACTACAACTATTCACTTGGAAGAGAGGTCTATGGTCCCCTTTTCTGGTATCATTAGCTTCTGGGTCAAAATCAGCATAAATGTCATTGATTGGCAGAAACTAAATCACCTGCTTCAGTCTCTGTTACAAGGAAGTCTGAGACAGCATGAATCTGGCATGCTGAGCTTTTATCATAGGGAATGATCTCTTACTCCCACCCAGATCCTTATGGTGAAACATTCCCAAACATACAAAAGAAACTCAAATATGACATGGTCATAAGGGATGACGATGTCTACCACACTGTGGCAGCAACTGTGTCTTATTCGTCTGTACATCCCAACACTTAACCATATGCATAAAGTATATCAACACTTAATTTAATAAAACTAAATAGTGAGCATGAAGAATAGTAACACCAACGGAGTGAAGCTCACTTTTATTATTTATCGAAACATGAACCAAGGTTCCCAATTTTGAAGCCATGCCAAATTTCTTAGTTGAACATGGAAGTAAATGGGATCAATAGGTTGGTTCTGTTTAGTCTGATATTGGACAAGTACTTAAATTGAGATGCATACTTAAAAATGCAAGTGTTTTGTTCATTTAATGAATAATAGTGGCAAATTTATTTTAAAAAATGTTATTCCCTGGCCCCTAAAGCAGTAATTTCTCATTTGAATTCAGTTGTCAGGGAGAGAAGTCTAAAGCAAAAATCAGTGTAATGTCATTCACTTAGGATAGAAAGTAATTAATAAGTAGATCTGGGAAAATGTTTTGGCCAAACACTCTGAAGAACTAACCAATTAACAGAGCATCTCACTCATGGTCTCCAAACATCATTCATTCATTATTCAGCATCCATTTATTGAAGAACTAGGGAAACATGCCAGGCATGCTGTTGGAACTGAGGATACATCCTATATATGAAAGTAAAACAGTGTCTCATTTCTCTCTTTAAGGATGAAAAAGGGGAGAAATTCTACCTCCAAATAAATGCTACTGAAGCTCTAAAATGTTGGGCTAATCAGGAAGTTATTTTTGCCTAAATTAACACACATGTTTCCATGTCACTCCAGATATAACTGTCAAGTGCAGTTTGTGTCTCTTTGCTCTTTGCCATATCCTTTCTTTGGCCTTTCCTTCCATATGCTTGTCTCTCTCCTGCCTGTGGTTTTCTATTTCTGTCTCCCTTTAAAAAAAAAAAGGAAGAAAGAAAGAAAGAAAAAGAGAAAAAGAGATACCACTTTGCCTGCTGTGCACTAAATTAAATAAGGAAATGATACCCATCAACTTGGCACCATTCTTCCTAGTAATATACAGCATGCTAATAATTTTCAAGTGAATAGAATGTCCTTGCTACCTGAGGGTGGATATATGAATATAATCTTTCCTTTTGTATGTTTCTCACTATTTTGTAGAACTTTTAGGGAAAGAAAATCTAATCCATCCCTTATCTTCTTGTCTCCTAAGGGACAGGACATTAGAGTATATGTCCACTGGTTCACTGGCCCATTGGTTGAAGACTGTCTGGTGGCATTAACTCCTTTTGCATGGGCCATGGGATCAGAGTCAAATAATTTGGGAGGGAGAAGTGAACAGACTCACTGTTCATCTGAACAAAGGTGTGTCTGAGCTCACAGGGAGCCCTCTATCTATCACAGTGGCATCTGAAATCATCAGCAGACCCAGAGGAAAGTCAAATACAAATACTGTTGCATAATATTTAATGCAGTAGCTAATTCTAGAATTTCTCTGACAATATTCATCCAGCCACCAGCTGATGCTGTCAGTCTTATTCCTTGCTAGCTAACTAGGAGCTGAAGGTGCAGTTGTAGCACATGCTCAGATAGACCAATGAGTTTGGGAATAGTCTTCATCTTGTGTGATAGTTCTCAAGTTCAGAAAACCATAAATGCAATCAAACAAAGGCAGCACTGGAGGCATCAGTAGGAATTTACACATATTTTGCTTCTACCGTTTTAAGTATTTTTGTTTTTGCCTACATTTCAAAGGCCAGATACTATAACACTGCCAACTCTGCAGCAAGTGGCAAAAAAAAAAAGAGTGTGATGTCATTTAGAATCCTGGGTGTATGAACTTACCACCATGTTTGATTCATACCCTATTTACCTGTATAATAATTTTATGTACAAATTCCAGGGAATAAACACTCAAGTGTCTTTAAGGAAATAAAAGGTTCATGTATATGAGTGAGGTAAGCCAGGCAGACCCTATGCCAAACTGGATAATATGTGCTCAGCTATTGGGGGTAGTAGCTGCTTAGGTCCAATCAAATACTGCCATGTAGGACTGAAGGCTCAGTGACAGTGGCTCAGTGGCTTTCTCATAATAAACCAGAAATCAGGATATTTGGGTAAAATCTCCAAATTTTTAAATTTAAAAACATTTTTAAAATATTGTGAAATTTTTAATTTTTAAAAATGTTGAGTAATTTTAAAATGTTTTAAATGTACAAAACAAAACACACACATAGGCAAGATTCTGTGTGTGTGTGTGTGTGTGTGCACGTGCACGCGCAGAGGGAGAGAGTACCTCAAGCAGACTCCCCACCCAGCACAGAGCCCAACCAAGGGCTCAATCTCACAAACCTAAGATCATGACCTGAGCCAAAATCAAGACTGGGATGTTTAACCAACTGAGCCACCCAGGCATCCCTATAGTCAAGATTCTTAAGTGCTAATATATACATATTGACTTATTTTTGTTCAAGTGAGAGGTGACTGAAATTACTATTTTCACTTTTTGTTTATCTATAGAGGAGGCAAGCAAAATATCAAAATTCCAACCTAATCCCTTAAATCAGTGAATGGATATGCCTTTAGTTAGTACCTCTAACAGTTCTAAAACATTTGGTCTGTCCTAAGAAAACCAAGAGGTAGGATCTCTGTTCTTTTACTCACCCTGAAGTTCCATGAAACTTCAAAGACCCAATTTTCATAATTCTGTGAGTCATTAAGTTAAAAAAATTGGTATTTTTGAGAACTTACGCCAAGACTAAGCCAACAAAGACTTTTATAGAAGAATTACCTGATCTACACTCAATTCAAGAATATTCACAATCAAGATATAACTTTTATTTTCTTTGGCAATCAGTTGAATATGTAAAACTTGATATATCCAGTGTTTCCTCTGAACCAAGAACATAGGCAAATGCCTTTATTAAAAATTCATGAGCATTTCACTACATTCTGACCAACTGCACAATACTATCATCTTCTTGTCTGTCCCTATAAATGTCTGTTCCTTTTCACACTTCTAGAATTTCTAAATTCTCCCAGAACTTAGGTATGAAAGTCTTTTTTTTCCCCCCATATCACAGCACTAAACATTCTGGATGTTTCTTCTTCATAATATTCAAAACAATAACCATTTAATTTACATTTTTTAAGAAAATTATACTCTTTATGTATATTTTTCCCCTGATAGGATGTAACGTTACCAGGATATAATAAACCAAATAAAGGAAAAATGTGATAGTGAGGATGACAAGTTCAACTGACCCTGAGCACTAGGGGCAACAGCAGTAGGGTCAGAATATGCTTAACTTCCAACTTCCAGTTTGACCCTGAATCAAATTATCCACAAATGTGTCCTATATCATTATTATAATCAGAAAATCTATTGAACATAAACCACATGTAACTCTGCTCTGCACAGTAACCTAGTCATACAGGGAAAATCTAATTGAATTCCAAAAATCAGTATAGCTCTTTCTAAAACTCAAAAGCCAGGTACAACATTGTCTCCTTCTGTAATTTGACCCCTACCTGACTAAATCATGAAGATTTAGGCAACAAAGCATAATTTCGTGCCTTCTATCTTTGCTTCTATTAGAATATATAATCTGGGGCACCTGGATGCCTCAGTTAGATAAGTGTCCAACTCTTGATTTTGGCTTAGGTCATGACCTCAGGGTCCTGGGATGAAATTCACATTGGGATCCATGCTCTCTTTCTCAAATAAATAAATCTTAAAAATTGCACGCATTTTTATATATATAGTGTATAAACACGCACACATAATCTACTCTATAAATTATTTTTAGATCAATTTCCCTGTTTTTGGATAAGCCTTAGTATGATTTTATATACATGCACATATTGAAGTTTCCCAACATGATCTTTACTAAATACCTACTAAAACTATTATTCATATCTTATAGCTTATTACTTTCAGAAGTAATGCCTAAATCACTATGTATATACAGTTTGATGGTTACTGCTAAGCAATTAAACATTCTAGAGGAAGGTAGTATCTTCAGATATACTCAACTTTAAGCTTTTATCTACAGAAGAAAAAATGATTTAAGAGTTATAATGTCTTATTATCCTTAAACGTTTCCTCCTAAAAACAGAAAAACTCAACTTTGCACAACTCAAACTCCACAGCATTTTTTTTTCCTTTCATCTCTCTCTTACTCCCTACACATCTTCCTTACTTCTCTCCTTCCTTCCTTCCATTTTTTTTTTTCAGCCTTGTTCAGGTATAATTGAAAAATAAAACTGTAAAATATGTAAAGTGTACAATGTGATGATTTGGTAAATGTATGCATCGTCAAAGGATTTCCCCCACTGAGTTAATTAACTCATCCATCACCCTACATATTTATCTTTGGTTCTTGTAGAGAACATTTAAGTTCTGCTCTCTTAGCAAAGTTCAATTATACAATACAGTGTTATCAACTATAGGCACCATGTTATACATTAGGTCTTCAGACCTTATTCATCATATAAGTGAAAGTTTGGACCTTTTTGCCAACTCTCCCTATTTCTCCCATTCCCCCAGCCCCTGGAAACCACTTTTCTACTCTCAGCTTCTGGAAGTTTGACTTTTTTTTTTTTTTACAGTTTCACATACAACTGACACCGTGTAGTATTTGTCTTTCTCTATTTGGCTTATTTCACTTAGCATAATGCCCTCCAGTTTCATTCACATTGTTGTTGCAAATGGCAGGATTTCCTTCTTTTTAAAGGATGTATAACATTCCATTATATATGACATTTTCTTTGTCGTTTCTCTGCCTCGCATTTTCTTTATCTATTCATCGAGATATGGAAACAGCCTAAGTGTCTGCCCATGGATGAATCATATTTTCTTTAGATTTTGAATCATTACCAATAACTTGATTGTTCCCAAACTGTTCTACATATTGGAATAACCTGGGGAGCTTAAAAAAAGATGCTGATGATTTTGGTGTATTTTTAGAAAACATCATTTAATTGGCTTGGGGTATGTCCTAAGATTTGGAGCTTTTTTTTTTTTTAAGATTTTATTTATTTATCCGAGACAGAGAGAGTGCAAGCAAGTGGGGGGAGGGGCAGAGGGAGAGAGTGGGAGAGAATCTCGAGCAGACTCTGCTGGGCACAGAGTCAGACACGAGGTTCAATCTCACGACGCCAAGATCATGACCTGAGCTGAAATCAAGAGTCCAATGCTTAACCAACTAAGCACCTAGGTGTCCCAAGATTTGGAATATTCTTAAAGGTTCCCAGAGGATTCTAATGTGCACAAAAATTTGGGAATTGCTGTGCTAACTCAATGACATGGCTCCTTTATAGAATTTCCTAAGCACTGGCAATCTTGCTAAATGCTTGTATCTCAGAGAAAATAAGTCTATACAGATATTTTTAAAAGTCCAGCTTTTCAAAAGAGTCATGGCTGAAAGTGATTCACAGGAGTAACTATAAAAAGAAGGTGCCCAAAAGGAAGTGAGCAGGGTCTAAGAAGCATGGTTCTGAGACAGTAGTCCCAAAGATATCCTGCGTACTCCAGTGAATTCGGTGCCATAAGGCTCCCTTCCTCCTGGATGAAGCCTTAGGCTTATCCACATTATGGTAAGAACACAGCACTAATGCCAATGGACCAATTGAGCACAGTATTTTGAGAAAATGCAGATAATAGTTCTATAAAGATATACAGTATTTATGAGAACATTTCATTTAATGGTACTTAATTTAGATGGCTGTACACAAGGAGGATAATAATTACATTGGTGCTTAATGTACTGGGAACCACATTACAGAATCCTATATAAGGAAGAAAGTGTTGAAAGAAACAGCTTTATATGCAGTGTAAGGTAAATGAATATTTTATTGTGCACCCTGGGTGCCTGATAAAAATGGAATTTTTTTGGTTATCATTAGTTCAATACCAAAGATAATGTTATAACTATTTGTGGGTGTCATGTCACAATTGTCTCTTTCTTCTACACAGCTTGAAACTCAGTAAATAAGAACATAGCTGTTAACAAAGGAGTGCTTGATATTTATTCATTATCCACTGCTATGTCACTGCCACTCAAACCAGATAAATTGGAGGGGTATTTTAACAACTCACACTTCAATCAGTAATGAAGATGCTTACATTTCGGCGCAGAAATGTGTCCCATAAAATGGAACAGTCTTTCAAAGTAACTACTAGTAGATCCAAACTCTAAACTTTAGTAAGCATATGTACATTTATTTACACATTTTAAATTTGGGGGGAAAAACATGGAAGAGAATAGTGTAACTCTCTTGTTATATGAGACGCTGTCTTTCTTACTAAACTGATTTATACTAATGTGCCTTTTCCAGGGGTCTACTTCTGAACTATGATTCATCTGTAAATATAAATTTTAGTTCATCAGTTAAAAGTATACACTATTGAAAGAATTTACATAATTATACACATTACATAAATTGCTAAAATATTTTAAATCATGGTAGAAATGTGTGAATTGATATTCACTCAGTAAAAATTTGTCATATGAATAAACACCTAGAAGAAACCAGGGAGATCATCTAATCCATTTATTTTCATTTTCAGCTTACTCTATTAAACATCAACTGAACAAGTATTTATTGAGACTCTACTGTTAAATGTAGGTGTAGAAATGAGACCCAGAGAACAGAGGTGATTTATCCAAGGGCCAGACTGAAACAAAAGACTAGGACACTTGGCCTCTACTTCAAGGATCTGTATAATAATTCACTACCTTCACCTTTACTTGCTACCAGAAGTTGCTATCAACTTCTTTAAGCCATCTTTTCAACATTTTATTATTAAAAATTCATATACTGCAAAATGTTAAGAATTTTAAAATAAATTTTAAAGTGAATGTTCATAAACCCACAACATGAATTTTTCACTGATCTTTGCTCAGTTGCTTTATTGCATAACTACTCATCTACCCCTCTATCATTCCATTACTCAATCGGATTATTAAGTACATTTCAAACTAAATTAGAAATATCAGTATATTGCTCTTCCAAATACTTGAGCGCACACATCATTAAACACATGTCCATGATCTAGCTTTCCTGTCTGTAATGTCTACATCGTACATGAATTCACAGTTGGTACTGATCACTTTATCCCACCTGCAAATTTCTGAGCATCTATAGAACACTAAAAATATTTATACATAGGGGCGCCTGGGTGGCTCAGTGGGTTAAAGCCTCTGCCTTCGGCTCAGGTCAAGATCTCAGGGTCCTGGGATCGAGCCCCACATCGGGCTTTCTGCTCTGTAGGGAGCCTGCTTCCTCCCCTCTCTCTCTCTGCCTGCCTCTCTGCCTACTTGTGATCTCTGTCTGTCAAATAAATAAATAAAAAATCTTAAAAAAAATAGTTATACATATACCACACCTTTGCTTTCCACAGTGAAATATATTTTATAATTTATTATGTAGATATATTTATATTATATAAGTATAATATAATATAATATATTTAACATATTATTTTTAATTAAAACAAAACCAAAACACATAGGTTCCAAAATAAGTATAGTTCAAAAAAGACATCTAAACTATCATAATGTGGTGTCTTGCCTACCTTCTGTTTCTTGAAGATTTTTTTTTTTAATAATAGGAAAAGTTTCAAGAAAACTGCCATTTTAAAGTTGCAGGCCATTATTCTTCAAATTGTGACTTGAATTCACTTTTGTGAAAGCAATTTGAGGGAGCTCTCGAGTTACACAGATGTAAAGAAAGGAAAGTATCCATTGTTCTTGGATAAAATGCTGTTAAGTGACCATTTTCTTTTCAACTCCAATGTTAAGTGTTTTGGCTTGATAACGTAATTGCTTCGAGAGGCCAACTGACCACAGCAGTAAATGGTTTCTTGTGGAGGTCTCTGGGAAAATAATTTAATACCTGTTCATTAGAACCTGTACTATAGGAGCCTAGGAAAACTTTTTTAATACACAGAGATATAGTTCTTCAAGCTAGCAGATGGGAGCTCAAGTTAAGTTTTGTTTGAGACTAACAGAAAGGTGGAATGATTGTTTACACATAGGCGAGTGAGGCCTTTCTTGTTCAAGCTACAGTTCATCATCTAGCATACGGATACTACCAACTGTGTTACTTTAAGACAAGACCTTTATCTCTCTTGTACACAGCTGGAATTCCAGGGCTCCAAAGAGTGCTGAGCACACTAGCATAACGTGAGTGCTTAATCTGCTAAATTAACAAATAGATGGACAAATTTATAAAAAAGAAAAAAATAGAAAAAATACTATAATCCAAGACTAATGGGATACAGCCAAAGCTACAATCAGTGGAAAAATCCATAATATTAAAAACTATCTTTAAAGACAATGAAATTAGATCAACTAAAAGTATTCTATTTAAATATGAGAACATAATAGAATCTTAAGTGAAACATAAGATACAAAGCCCAGAGAAGGGATATCTCACCCCAGTCAAAAAGCTTTCTAAGATGCCGAAACATCCTTGTAATATACAGAACATAAAAAACAAATAAACAAAAAACAATACATAAGCACATTTAGGCCTCTGCTTGCCATGCATCATTCCATGGGCCAAAGCAAGTCACCTGCCTGTGTGTGTACACACAATGAGTTCATGATAGAGGGATGGCTCTCTACTATTTCAATAGGATACTGAAAAATCTACTGCATATCTCAACTGAAAATCCTCAAGCAATTTCCGAAAATAGAGCTAAAGCAAAGAGATACAACTGCATCATAAAACAATCATCTTACATTGTAAAATTTTGAAAGCTTTCATCACCAGTTAAGGTGGTTTCAATAAGGTCATTCCTATTATTCACACAGTTTTATTTATGTTAGTAACCTCTCCTATTTTTACCACATTTCTCAATCCCTTTGCTTCTCCATGACATTCTTCAATGCTATCACAAAATCTATGCAAGAATAAGGGGTAAATAGGAAAGCCTCTGTGGAAACACATTCAGGACAGGCATACAATGACATGGAATTGTTCACACTGAGAAGACACGGTGCTACATATATCTCTTCCTGGCAGCAGTCTCCAAGGAGCACATACCCTTTGTGACATTTGGCATTCTTCTCTGTTTGCATAAAAGTTACTCTGGCATTCTAGCAGCTGTGCCTAGATTGTAACTCAAGAATTTTCCTGCATGTCATTTGTTAAAAAATGTTTCATTGAACTTTGGGAACAGAAATATATTTTTTGTCTTATACAAACATTCACTGAAAAACACTGTATTAAGGGATATATATGTTCTATGAAGCTAGGACAATAAAAACCAAAGGACATTCCTCTAGAAGAATGTTAGCCAGGTAGATAGTCTGAGAGTTTGCCTATAAATGTCAAGGGCCAGAATTTAGAGTTGAGGATGAAAATATTATCTCATCTATTAAATCTAGGTTGACATCAAATATAAACTAAATCATAATTTTGTGTACCAATATGAAAGGGAAAACACTGCAATCATATCATTGACCGAGATTCATCATATTGGGGATACTAAAGTCTGAAAAAAAAGTGTCTTAAAATCCATGCATTAAGGTTTTTTAGTATGGCTAGATCACAGAATTTAGATGTGGTAGGAAGAGATAATGCTGTTGATTTAGCAGGGCGGTTTTGTGCTGGGAAGTACAAGCCAAATGTATAAACTAAAACCTGGACTTTAAAACCAAGAGAAATAAAAAGTCACTGGACAGTTCTAAGTGGGGAAATGTCCTGATAAAATCTTCATTTTAAAAAAAACGTAATTTTGTCTGCAGGACAGAAAAAGGAACAGGGATTCAGGCAGAACGATGGGATCAAAACTAAAAGGGTTAGGGGCACCTGGGTGGCTCAGTGGGTTAAAGCCTCTGCCTTCAGCTCAGGTCATGATCCCAGGGTTTTGGGATCCAGCCCCACATCAAGCTCTCTGCTCAGTGGGGAGCCTGCTTCCTCCTCTCTCTCTGCCTGCCTCTCTGCCTACTTGCAGATCTCTATCTGGCAAATAAATAAATAAAATCTTAAAAAAAAAAAAACAAACCTGAAAGGGTTAGTTCCTAGTTACAAAGCTGGGGAAGCAATCCAGGTGAGTGATGATGGTGGCCTGAACTAGAATCATAGCAGTGGATTTGAAGAAGAGTGAAGAGATTTCAGACTCACACAGGAGTTACAGCCAGGGCTAAAACCAGAACATACATACATACTTTGTATATTCATTCACTCTTCATTCATTCATTCATTTATTCCCTCATTCATTCACTAAATCTTTACTGATGACATCCTAGGTACTGAAGTTACCGAAATAAAAGACGTAATCTTGTTCTATGAAGAGCTTTTGGTCTGGCGAAACAAACCTGGCTAGACTGACTCATTTCAGTCTGTCATTATAATAATTTTGCTCCCAATTATTGATGGAAAATGGTCTGGGATCTTCATACTTTGTGGGGTAGAAAGTAGGCCCTTAAAATCTCTACCACTTTCCATAAAGTGGAGCCGTCACTGTCCTTTAGCCTTCTGGTGGGAAAGAAATAGGTTGAAGGATAAGCTGCATTCTCATGGTGACTAGTACGTGGAAGTTGATGGATGAGAAGGTTGAGCAGAGCTTCACGCCTTTCTGGCCTCACCACTGGCACTGACATGTGAAGTCTCCATTTGCCCCATATATTCTCCATTTTTACAAATTAGTTATTTGAGAAAAAAAGAGAGCGCGCGCGCACCTGAGTGGGGAGAGGGACAGAGGAAGATCATGCCCTAGATGAAACCAAGAGTCAGATATTTAACTGACTAAGCCATCCCAGTGCTCGCAAATATTCTTCACTTTTTAACGTCCCCACCACTGCTAGTGCTCTACTAGCAGCAGAAATAGATGATGGCTTAATTGCAAATGATGGTTGTGAAAATACTAACTAAAATTTTTGTATCTCGTATCATGAAAGCTCATCTGCAATCATCAGGTTTCCTTTTCTTTTTTCTCCCCCAGCTGGGATGGGAGAGGGTGGAGTTCAGTTAATTTGTTATAAAATCTTGCTGTTTGACATGAAAAGAATAAAGTAATTTGTTATTATTCCCTACTGCTTCTTCCTGAGGTGGCTGGAGTTAAGTGGAGAAGAGAAGCAGCTGTAGTAAAAGCAGCAGCAATCCCTCTTTTAGACAAATCTAAACATCCTCCAAATAAAAACCCTGTTATCCACATGTTCCATAAAACCGCCACTAATCCACCTGCTCCAAAGCAGCTGAATTGGCAGTTTCAAGCCTCCAAAGCTAAAAGGTGAGGGGGGGAAATGACAGAGAAGAGCGAGAGACTAATAAGAGAATGAAGCCACAAATCTCATATCGTGAGCCTCTCCGCATCTGTCCGTGTATCTGGAGGCAGAAAAAGACTGTGACTAATCTCATTTGATTCATTAGGGATTCACTGAGCATATCACAGTGTACCTAGCACTTTGCGCTCTCTCATCTCCACTGGGAACAGGGGGACTGTGGCCCCGTTAGGATGAAAGCCACGCCGTGCCCTACATCCACAGGATGAGAGCAGTGCCCACACTTTATCTTCCAACATAAAACAACAGCGTGGCATTTGAGCTAGTGAGAGTATATACCAGCAAAACATGTTGACTCGTCTGGCAAGTGTCACTCAATATCAATGGCAGGGCAGGAGGAGACAGCAAACTCTGGTCCATCACTTGCTAACTACCATGGGGAATGAATTAAAAAAAAAAAAAAAGGAGGAATAAATAAAAAAAAAATGAAAATGTAATGCCCATTTACAACATGCCAAGCATTGTTCTCAGCATGTTACACATATGATACCACATAATTCTCACAACTGTCCTGTGAGGTAGGGACAACTTCTGAGGAAATTCAGGCAGAGAGAGGTCAAGTAGCTTCTTGAGGTCACACAATTTGAAATCAGAACGTGATCTTATATAGCTTCCACACCACCAAACCGCCCTTCCCCGTCATTTAAGACAAGAAAGCATTGGGAGACGCTCTGAAATTGTCTCTGCGTGTTCATTTGTCATCAAGCTTGGGGTTTTATTTCATGTCAGAGCCACCCCTGTGTAAAGTTCTGTGATGCAGAGATTATTAAGATTGCTTGAATTAATTCATTGATTCATTCATCATGTCTTCGTTAGTATTCCTACTGCGTGGCCTGCACTTTTCCAGGGCTAAAGCGAAAGCAGTGAGCACTAAGGTTTCTTCCATTATGGTGGCAACTTTCCAGCAGAGTACTGGAAAATTAAGATAAAAAATACAGATGTAAAATATTTGCAATATTTTAGGAACAAAGTTAAAAAGTATACGGGACTAGACAGGGAGTGAGGGAGTAAGAAGATCTTTAGGTCAGGTAATCAGTGAAGGCCTCTTTGTGGAGGTAGTATCTGTGGAGACCTTAATTAAGAAAAGCTGTGATCCATGCGAATATCCGAATATCCGGGGGCTGAGCATATTAGACCGAGAAGAATAAAAGTATCGACTACAAGTTTAGACTATTTTTGATACATTCAAGGAACAGTCAGGAAGGCATCTTAACTGGAGAAAAATGAGAAAAGGCCTGAGTCGTAAGAGAGGTTACAGAGGTCATGGCTAAACTGCATAGTGTGCCAAAGGCATGGGAAGGGGGTTATTGTTTATTCTAGGTTTTATGGAACACTGTTGGGGGTGGGTGGTATGAGTGGTGAATGGATCTGGCTCATGTTTACTAAGATAATTATGGTTGCTTTCTGGAGAATAAATTGTAACAGATATATGGAAGCAAGGAGGATAATAAAGGGGCTACAGCCAAATTCCAAGCCATCAATGGTCGTGGCTTAGTCTAGAGCAGCAAGAAGGAATGTTACAAGAAGTGCTGAGATTAAGACTGTATGTTAACCATCAAACTGATGGGAAAGGAGAGGAGTCAGGAATGATTCCAATGTTTCTGAGCACCTGGGTAATTTGTGGGGTTCTATCTTGAAATAGGAGACCCTTGGAGGCATGCAGATTTGTATTTATGGAAGGAGGCAGGGGAAGGAGGATCTTAAGGGTTCAGGTTTGGGACATATTTGAGACCCCCGTGAGTATCCCAGAATGGAAAGACCATGCTTGCAAGGGCTGTCTTACTCCCTGAGATCACACACAGAGCAATGTTTGCATTATTAGCATCTGAAAAAAAGTTTCTTGTGTGAAATGTTTGTTATAAATAAATCTATTACATGAAAATCAAGATATTATGGACGATTGGGTCTCAAACTTTGAAGTTAAGAAGGAGTTATTCACATAGGGTTGTTACACAACCATAGGACTGAATGAGATGTTAGGAATCCGCACAAAGAAAAAACTCTAAGGACTACTTCGTAGAGTACCTGACCCAATAATTTTAAAGAAGTCAGAGGAATACCCAGACAAAAACAGAAAACAAAGAATGTTCAGCAAATACAGTAAATGGAAAACAAGCAGAGTGCTATTTCTCAGAGACCAAGAGAAGAAAGTGTTTCACCTGAGAATAGACTTTATTTGAAAATGTGGGAACTATTCTAATTTAAAAAAAAAATAGTTCTTCTCCAGATATAACTTGAAAAAAACATTATTAATATCTGTCCTATGATAAGTTACATTCTTGTGTTGAAGTTACATACGGCAATTTTTGTTTTCACTTTCAGTTTTAAAATGCATCAAATACACTTAACTGGGGGCTATTAAAAGAGCACTGACTAGAAAATTACTTGATAACATCCCTATATTCTCATAAGAGCGCAAATTCATTTATCCAATTATCTGGTGTAGGGTGACCATATATGTTCTGAAAACCTTCAGAACAGTTGAAAGTTTCTGAAAGGGGGTTCCATTTTCACCTACGCCGGTATAACAGGGCTTATTAGTGATTTTCTCAGACAAACCAGGACATCCGGTCACCCTGGCAAGGTGAGCCCTTAGAGGATACACAGAATCAGGGTCCAGGAAGAACAATGAGGATGTGCATTTCAGTGGGGCAGGGATACATATCCTGGGTGGTCTGCAGTCATCAGCTGGCATTCAGTGGGGAAGAAACCAGGCTGAACAATGCAGGAGAGCTAGGGCTCTGGAGTACCGGTTTGTTGTGATTAGGAACCCAGAGGGGGAAACAGAGAGGTGCCACAGAGTGACCACAAATGCTAATATGTGTGAGAATAAACAATCTTGGGTTAGTGAAAATAAACAGTGACCTTTTTACAGTTCTGTCATAGCTGTTTTCTTTTTCTGATTATCTTTTGTTTATCTTTTACCTCTAAGAAATTTTACATCTAAGAAATGTCACGAGCTGGCTTATTTTTCAGAACGCCAGACAAGGAGCCCAAATATATATTTTCTAGGTCCAATTCTGAGCCTCTAATTCTGCAATCTTCTTCTTCTTCTTTTTTTTTTTTTTCTAAATGTGCATTGTTTATTGTCTGCCTGCATCCAGCATTTTTCCCTTATACTTTTTACCTTTTCAATTTTTTTAATTGTGTTATGTTAGTCACCATAAAATACATCATTAGTTTTTGATGCAGTGTTCCAAGATTCATTGTTTGTGTACAACAACCAGTGCTCCATGCAATACGTGCCCTCCTTAATACCCACCACCAGGTTCACCCATCCCCTCACCTCTCTCCTCTCTAAAACCCTCAGTTTCTCAGAGTCCACAGTCTCTCTTGGTTTTAAGCAAATCACTGGATAGCTCAAATTTCAAATCCTTCCTTTCCAAACCTCAAAGTAAATAAGAACAGTAATATCATTCATAGGATTATGATAAGGATCTGGTGACATTATTTATGTAAACTTCTTAATAATTTATGAAGCCCTCTAAAATTGGGAGCTTTAGTGTATTCTAAAATGAATGTCTGATTTTGATATTTCCCAGACAAAAGACTAAAAGCACCACTTAAAAATTAGTTGTCCCTGCTTCCAGCTGTTCACATTCCCAATAATTCATAAGAGGAATCACAGATTGGATCCCTCTGTGGCTACAATACTAGGGCATATGAGCTTTCAGAAGTCAGCAAGTAAGTTTCTACTTCAGGACAGACTCCTCCTCTGTTGATGGATTTTGAATTTGGAAGTAAAAACATTTCATAATGCCTCTCCTGGTAGTTCCTTGGTACTTGCTATTATGTCTGCCCAAAGATTCTTTCCTTATTTCTGTTCATACCTAATGAACTCTTGCTTATGCTTCAGAGTCCAGCTGAACTGTTGTTACCTTTTATCCTGTCAAGACCTCCATTAGGGGCAGGGGCAAGGGCAAGAGCATGGTGAGATTTTGGGGGGCAATGGGTGAAATGGATACCCCAAAGATGTTTCTCTCTCTCAACTGTAATGAAGTTTTAGAAAAATGTGGAAGAAATGATGCAAATGTATTATATTGCACCTGAGTTTTTTGTTTTGTTTTGTTTTTTAAACAATTGCTATGTGACTGGTCTTTTGGTCAAGAATCAGAACACCTGGCTCCTAGGTTTTGCTCCAAAACTTGCTAACTGTGTGGTTACGGATAAACTACTTAACTGCCTCTTTAATAAAATGGAGATACTACCCCCATAACCACTGTCATAGAAGGGACATAAGAATCTCTGCTCACCTCAAAATGGTCTAAATCACAACCAACTGAAATAATTTATAGACCTTTCTGATTACTTTCATGAAGTGCCTCATATATTAAAAATGATTTTTTTCATTTACTCTTTTAGAAAACTTTAGAAATAGAGCAGCATATGATTTGCTGAGGAAATGCAATCAGAAGATAAATTTTTAACCGTTACTAAAAAAACTTGGCACATATCTATTAGAAAATATACTTTCTATGAAGTACATCTTTGCAAAAGGCCAAGAGAGAGAGACTAACTAGCGGATGTGTGAATTTTTACAACTAGAATAGTGGCAGCTGGGCCAGGCTACATATCTCGCTTAGAGACCCATAGACAGGAGAAAGGCCAAATGGGAAAAAGATAGACCTCCACTGAATACAGACAGGTGAAGCTAAATTATGAGAAGTGGTTCTGGAGTAAGCTATTTGCCTATTTTATATGGATGTGCTGAAAGCACATTGTAAATAAGTAGGGTGCCCAAGCACAAGATGTTGTTATGAAACTTGAGAACCCTTAAGCATCAGCCTGGATGTGCAGAGATGGATTAAAGGAGTAGGTCAAAGGGCAAAATATCATAATGTTTAATGCATTGGGCAAAAAACTTTTTTTCTTCTTGGGTTTTTGTGTGTGTGTGTGTGTGTGTGGTTTTTTTTTTTTTGTGGAATGCATGCATTAAGGAATGGTGAGCAGAAAAAGAAGCAGCAGCACTATCTAAAACAAAGGAGGTCTCTCAAAAGCACAAATCAAGGAGAGAGGTAGGGGGCTATTGGAAATGCAGAGAACAACAACACTGATTTGGATCACAAGTTAAGAAGTAAATGGTATGTCCTCCTCCTTGGGAAGCTGTGGGAAGACAAGCACTCACGGAGGAATCCAAACAGAAAGATGAATTAGTGAAAGACAACTGGCCTAAAGGGATAAAAATAAGAAAGTTTTACCAAAACACATTTGCTCTTTGTCTCTTTCTCCTGATGAAAATTTCAAACAGAGAACAGAGAAATATAGAATGCTGGGCTCAGAGAGAATGCCTTTGTTTTAATGAAAGAGGCATAGATGTAGGGATAGGAAAAAAAGTATTTAGAGTTACTGGGTTATCATTCTTACTCTAGAAAATACTGAGATTCTAGGATTAGAATTCTATTCTAGATTCTATTAACATATTAACTCTAAGGTTCTATCAATCTAATAACAAAAAGAGGGCATTTTGAGAGGCTGGCCATCAGAGGAGATGTGAGAAACTTTCACAGTCTTATTTTGTTTGAGAAGTAGGGATTTTTGTGTGTGGGGGGGGCACCATCTGTTTGTTATTAACAATTTGGCATGGATGCCCTAAGTCAGTTTTCTCTGAATGCTCTTGGTGAGTTCAAAACTAATGTTCTGTTTCTTACTTTAAGAATCTTCAGGTATGAGCTTAAACTGGTTTAAGGTGGTTTGCTAAACAAATTATTTAAATTGGGGGACCTTATATATATACTTTTACTTTCTGAAGTGAGCTGGTTGGGGAAATAAACTTTGCCAATGCACAGGGCTTTGGTTCCACAGCTAGCAGACCAACTGGGTAGCACTTCTGCTCCAAAGACCTATCAGAGCCTTACCAGCAGTACTCCTCATACCCAACATGAAAAATGCATCTTTTATATTAGCCCCAGAGATGTCTGACCTGACTTCTAAGTTTCTCCTTTCTGATTTACCCAGTTTCTCTCTTTCCTAGAGGTTCTTATGGCTTCTATTAACTGACCTTCCCTGAACTATTTCATAGGCCTGAGGATTCACAGGCTTGGATCTCATTAAAATCATGTAGGGAGTTTGTTAAAATACAGATATTCCAGGACTTACCCTCATATTTAAATGCCAATATACTGCTTCTCATTTAGTGTGGGTCCAAGAAAAATTTTATCACTCTTATTCTTATTTTTAAACTATTCACTTATTCATAGGAACAGTTATTAGGATTTTATGAAACCAATAATAGTAATGGTAGGCATTTATCAAGTATTTATCAAGATAAGTACAAATCAGGAACTCTTCAAAGAATTGTACATATAATCTTTGTTACAATCCTATAAGTATAACTATTATTCCCATTTTAAAAACAGAAAAATCAGGGCAGAACATTTCCCATAGGGTTTCGAAAATAAGAAGTAGAATGAAGATTCAAACCTAGGATATCGACCTCATTGTGCCGTTAACCATCTTCCACAGTGAAGCAAGGTTCATTGCCAGAGCATAGAGATAATAAAGCAAAGAACTTTCCCTAAGTTTTCTTTGATGATTCATAACTGAGCAAGTCTGATGAGTATATCCCTACTAAATCTTAATAATAGTTGTATGATAAAATATCTTAAGTAAAAACACAATATAGAAACTGAATTTCTATAGACACGATATAGAAACTGAATTTCCCTCACCACAATATGGTGAGACTAGGTAGTATCACTTATTGAGCATATAGCTTGATATCTAATATTTAACTAAAATCAAGATCACCTAGGTCCCAATCTTGCCTTTGTCCCTTACCATTCATGTGACTTATTTCAAGGCTACTTTATCTCTATAAGCCTCAGTTGCCTCTTCTAAAAGAGAAATAATGATATACGCCTCATAATGTTTCTGTAAAAGTGCATGCAAAAGTGCTTAGTAAGTTCTTGATAAATGGAAGCCATTATCATTAGCATTATTATGCATCTTGGAAAGCCCAGAAGAACTCTTAAGGTGACAATAGCCACCAATGACACTAAGGAGAGAAACAAAGGAGAGCTTTTTCTTATTTATGCGTATCAAACCTAAAAGTATTAATAAGGAGGCAACAGGACAGCAAAAGAGAAAATGAAAGACAGAAAGCAACAGATCTATAATAAAGAAATCTCATTACCATGTACATGTATTTAGGGATTCTGCTTATTTATTTCAGACTGAAAGTTTCTATTATTGAAAATGTTAATAAGCATTTAGGAGGGAAAACATAATGCCCAATGGAAACCTTTAACAGTTCCATTATATCTAAGTAGTAGTCACTTATTTTAGTTATATTTAGTTTTTACAGTTTAATATGTCTTCTTTCTAAAGAATATATGGATAAATATTTTTAGCAAAGTATTTACCATGTGGTTTCATTCTTTACTCAATTTTTTCCTTGTTAGTTACAACCTGATGGCCAGCACTACTGGATATAAAACACACTGAAGAATCATTAAGCTGCTCATCGAAATCCTATTAAAAATTATTTTAAAAGTCACTTGTAAATAAAATATACAATTATGAAGCTGAACACCATTAATCATTTACATTTAATTTATAATTTCTTTTAAACATTAACTGTAAAGTCAAAAATGTCAAGCATATTAAAATACTGGCCTGACAGAAGCCCTGAGGGAGAAATAGAACAATGTTCTCTTTTGGTAGCAGATCAAATAATCCAAAAAGGACTTGGTCTCCTGGGACCAGAACTGTATTTCAACTCTCAGAAGATGGACATTTCACAACGGCTTCCCTACAGCAAGTAGTGTGAATTAATAATTGGTTATTATTTTAACTATCAAAATGTTGGCAGTTGGAACTTGGGCTTCTAGTCCACATTTACATGAAAAAATTATCTTATTAATAAATTCTAGTTCAAATAGAACAGAGACAACATGAGACAGTGGAGGAAAACTGATGACCTCTGGAGATTGATCCCAGTGTTCTGATCGATTTTGTTCTCTTTCTATAGTAAGACTATAGCTTTTTATAGTAATGCTGGTAGAGCCTACTGGAGGCTTCAGGTCATTGTCTTGTTCCACAAATACCTCCTCTATGGAAGTACTGAGCAAGAAATTCAAATACAAGGATGAATAAACACTCACTCACACCAAGGGTTTTGGAGGGAAGGGGCCCAGGGTATTGTGTGAGCCTGGTGGTGGGTATTAAGGAAGGCACGTGTTGCATGGAGCACTGGTGTGGTGCATAAACAATGAATTTTGGAACACACACACACATACAAATAATAAAATTAAATTAAATTTTTTAAAAAAAGGATATGACTTAAAATATAAAAAAAAAAATTCACTCACAGATTATTCCTCTTGATGTTTAAAAGTTACCAGGGGATATTTAATCTATTAGAGAGATCTAGGAAGATGCCCCTATGAAGTGACACTTGAGCTGGCTTATAAGAGGATGTACGTGGTTGTATTAGAAAGAAGAGCATTCAAGGCAGTGAAAACAGGGGCAAGGACCCATGGAGGGAGGAAGTGTGTCAGATGCAAGGAGTAGAGCAAGGTCAGTGGAGCTGGAAGCACAAAGCAGAAAGGGACCTAGTTCACTAAGAATTGGGAAGAATAGAGGAGGTATGCCACTCCGGGACTGGCAGGGACAAAGGACACCATTAAATCATTTCAATAGGTAAGTGAACTGATAAGGTCTGCCTTTTGAAAGAATCTTCTAGCTGCTGGAGAAGAGATCCAAGGATGCCAAAGTGAATGCACGTTAATTATTTAGGATCTGAAGGAGCCTTGGCAAGAAGTAATGATGATTCAACCTCTCACAGTGTTGGCAGTAGAACTTTTGGCAATGATGGAAATCCCCTAATCTGTACTACCTCATGTAGTAGCCACTATCTGTAAGTGGCCATTTAATACTTAAATGTGGCTGGAGACACTGAGGAACTGTATTTTATTTTGTATTAATTATTTCAAATTTACATTTAAAAAGTCACATGGGAAAAAAAACCCACATGTAGCTAGTGGCAAATGTATTGGACAGCACTATTTAGGGATTACAATCTCGTGTATTCAATTATTCTAATACAGTGCAATATGTGTGGGCTACTGTACTTTAAAAGGGAGATATTTAAATGTTTAAGAAAATGCAATGTCACCCAGCTACTATCTTTTTTTTTAATATTTTATTTTTATTTATTTTTTATTTTTTATAAACATATATTTTTATCCCCAGGGGTACAGGTCTGTGAATCGCCAGGTTTACACACTTCACAGCACTCACCATAGCACATACCATCCCCAATGTCAACCACCCCCCTTCTCCCAACCCCTCTCCCCGCATCAACCCTCAGTTTGTTTTGTGAGATTAAGAGTCACTTATGGTTTGTCTCCCTCCCAATCCCATCTTCTTTCATTTACTCTTCTCCTACCTCCTTAACCCCCCATGTTGCATCTCCACTTCCTCATATCAGGGAGATCATATGATAGTTGTCTTTCTCCGATTGACTTATTTCGCTAAGCATGATACCCTCTAGTTCCATCCACGTCGTCGCAAATGGCAAGATTTCATTTCTTTTGATGGCTGCATAGTATTCCATTGTGTATATATACCACATCTTCTTTATCCATTCATCTGTTGATGGACATCTAGGTTCTTTCCATAGTTTGGCTATTGTAGACATTGCTGCTATAAACATTCGGGTACACGTGCCCCTTAGGATCACTATGTTTGTATCTTTAGGGTAAATACCCAGTAGTGCAATTGCTGGGTCATAGGGTAGGTCTATTTTCAACATTTTGAGGAACCTCCATGCTGTTTTCCAGAGTGGTTGCACCAGCTTGCATTCCCACCAGCAGTGTAGGAGGGTTCCCCTTTCTCCGCATCCTCGCCAGCAGCTGTCATTTCCAGACTTGTTAATTTTAGCTGTTCTGACTGGTGTGAGGTGATATCTCATTGTGGTTTTGATTTGTATTTCCCTGATGCCGAGTGATGTGGAGCACTTTTTCATGTGTCTGTTGGCCATCTGGATGTCTTCTTTGCAGAAATGTCTGTTCATGTCTTCTGCCCATTTCTTGATTGGATTATTTGCTCTTTGGGTGTTGAGTTTGCTAAGTTCTTTATAGATTCTGGACACTAGCCCTTTATCTGATATGTCATTTGCAAATATCTTCTCCCATTCTGTCGGTTGTCTTTTGGTTTTCTTAACTGTTTCCTTTGCTGTGCAAAAGCTTTGATCTTGATGAAATCCCAATAGTTCATTTTTGCCCTTGCTTCCCTTGCCTTTGGCGATGTTCCTAGGAAGATGCTGCTGCGGCTGAGGTCGAAGAGGTTGCTGCCTGTGTTCTCCTCAAGGATCTTGATGGATTCCTTTCTCACATTGAGGTCCTTCATCCATTTTGAGTCTATTTTCGTGTGTGGTGTAAGGAAATGATCCAATTTCATTTTTCTGCATGTGGCTGTCCAATTTTCCCAACACCATTTATTGAAGAGGCTGTCTTTTTTCCATTGGACATTCTTTCCTGCTTTGTCGAAGATTAGTTGACCATAGAGTTGAGGGTCTATTTCTGGCCTCTCTATTCTGTTCCCTTGATCTATGTGTCTGTTTTTGTGCCAGTACCATGCTGTCTTGAGGATGACAGCTTTGTAATAGAGCTTGAAGTCCGGACTTTTGATGCCACCAACTGGTTTTCTTTTTCAATATTCCTTTGGCTATTCGAGGTCTTTTCTGGTTCCATATAAATTTTAGGATTATTTGTTCCATTTCTTTGAAAAAAATGGATGGTACTTTGATAGGAATTGCATTAAATGTGTAGATTGCTTTAGGTAACATAGACATTTTCAAAATATTTATTCTTCTAATCCAGGAGCATGGAGCCATCTATGAAAAACCCACCGCAAATATCATTCTCAATGGAGAAAAACTGAAAGCTTTTCCACTAAGGTCAGGAACACGGCAGGGATGTCCATTATCACCACTGCTATTCAACATAGTACTAGAAGTCCTAGCCTCAGCAATCAAACAACAAAAGGAAATTAAAGGCATCCAAATAGGCAAAGAAGAAGTCAAACTATCACTCTTCGCAGATGATATGATACTATATGTGGAAAACCCAAAAGACTCCACTCCAAAACTGCTAGAACTTGTATAGGAATTCAGTAAAGTGTCAGGATATAAAATCAATGCACAGAAATCAGTTGCATTTCTCTATACCAACAACAAGACAGAAGAAAGAGAAATTAAGGAGTCAATCCCATTTACAATTGCACCCAAAACTATAAGATACCTAGGAATAAACCTAACCAAAGAGGCTAAGAATCTATACTCAGAAAACTATAAAGTACTCATGAAAGAAATTGAGGAAGACACAAAGAAATGGAAAAATGTTCCATGCACCCAGCTACTATCTTGAAGAGTCAAGATTTTAACCAAATTACTTAGTCTCTAGACCCTATTTTCTCTTTTTTTTCTTCTTGTTGTTGCTTTCTCTTCCATAGCAGGTCAACAGTCAAGTAAATTTGACCTTCTTTTACTTCTGATTCGTTGACACAACCTTAGGATATCAGCAAATTGTGGATTTCCCAGGGCAGTTTGGTTTTACATTACTTATTCCTGCATGATATTAATGGTGTCCCCTCACACTCTCAATAACATCCTGGTTTGGATGATAAATTATACGCCATCCTAGCCAACCTCTACTGAAGATGTCAGATTTATTGAACAAAATATATTTAGAAATATAAGTAGTGCAAGATGAAATACAGTCTCAAATTCCTTGGTGAAAGTTTCTACTAGAAAGTTTTAAAACACTGCAGAGAACAAAATGAATTATATTTATCAAATAATAACTGTAACAATGTATGAAGTTGTTGACTATTAAAACTATTGAGTAGTTAAGTTTTGTCAGGTTCTCTTTAGTGATGTCAGTTAAATGTCTTTCATTAATTCTTATTTGCCTCACTTTTCCTGTAAATAACTTATTAACCACCCACTATTTCTTCTGTGACTGATTAAATGGTATAAACGTGGAGGAAAAACAACATGAATGACATAAATGCTAAGAATCATTTGAAATGTGAAAATATGTTTAATACAGAAGTTCTGTTTACCACTCCTACAAACATACTTAAGGAAGCACACAGTTAAATAATATCAATAACTAGGATCTGTAGAAATCCTTCAACTTCTTAATTCTTACTCTGTAGCCTATTTGTTGGGAGCTTAATAGAGGAAATGCAGTAGGTCAAACAAATCAAGCAAAGGGCAACGTACAGCTGCAAGACTTATCTAGTTGACGTGCCAATGCCAAACATGATCTGAAAATTAAGACAATGCAGAGCAGGAAGGTATAAAGTACCGCAGGAAATAATAAACTAAAAAACATCAAGTTCTGCCTCAGTTTCCCATGCTTATAAGTCTCCATTCTTCATTGTTCCTGACTGCATTCTGAACAGGGCTGACATTGTTCAAAGTGATGAAAAACATTATTCAGTGAATTCTTTTGATCTTTTTTGTTCAAATGTCCTGTTTCAATTTGAGAGAAAGTTGAGCTTAGCAGTTACAAAGGCAAGGGTCATTATCATGAAGACATGGATTCTTGAGGGGCTATAGCAATTCAGAGAAAAATTATATGTGATCCCAAATTACAATGAGGGAAGAGGCAACTTAATCTACATTTGTGTGTTGTGCCTGGGTGGCTCAGTCGGTTAAGCGTCTGCCCTTGGCTCAGGTCATGATCCTGGGGTCCTGGGATTGAGCCCTGGAGTCTTGCATTGCACTCCCTGCTCAGCAGGGAGTCTGCTTCTCCCTCTCCCTCTCCAATTGCTCTCCCTCTCTCTCAAATAAATAAATAAAACTTAAATAAAAAAACTATATTTGTAATCCCCTGGGGGTTTACATCTGCTCATAGGATATAACCATGGGATAAAGGGCTTTTGTCAAGTGAAGAACAGTTTTCCAGGTAGCTCCCAGAAAAAAAAAAAAAAACTTGTTTTCCCACAGTACTCCAAACATGTACTTCCTACACAGGCACATCATACACACATGCACACACAATTTGTTGATTCAAAGGAATCATTTCCTGTGTTATCACGTATTTTTGCATAAGCAAACAGGAGTGGAACCAACTCTTACATAACATAGTTTAAGGAAACTCTTGATTCAAATCTGACTTGCTCTGGATGAAATGCAGTGTAATGTACATTGGATTATAATGTGTGAATTCTCTTCTCTCACACCAGCTTTGGTATGAATTAGTGTGAACTGCAGACTGATGTGAGCCACAAAATAGGATCAGCACATCACACATATCCAAAACAAAGGAAGAAAACCTTAATAAGAACCAGATCAGATTTCCTTGTTATTCATGGCTGTGGCTTTTTTCTAAGTCCTAGGAAGCTGAGATGGGAAATTACAACCAAATCTACCATTGGTGACAGCTATCAATTACTTGTAATCAATGTGCAGACTTAAGTTAGTATTTTGGATGTTCAGGGGTGACTTTAACACAATCTCGTGCACACACATGATGAACTGTGAGGAACCAGTAGTAGGCTGAGGTGTCCAGTCTGTCAACTTCCCTCAAGACTTGGACCATGATTTTTCTGTCACTGAACACTTACCTGTGCCTTCTAGCTATAGTGCGTTTTCGATGACAGTTTCTGAATTTCCTTAGTGAGTTTTACAGTCTACAAATCAACTTCTGTTACTGATACCATTAGTGCTACTGCTTGTGAACAATTTCTCATTTACTGTTTGTGATTTTTTTTTTTTTTTTTTTTAGTTTTGCCTCAATGTGACCCCTTTGAAGTTTGGTGCCCTATGAAATGTGTCCCATAGATGATCCTGTTATTTTATATCAATTATGCTTTCTTTGTAAGGATGTATTCTTTAGACACTTGGGGTAGATAAGCAGTACCTGTTATAGAATGGGTTTCTGAGCAGTTTCAGTGTGCAAACATGTACAAAGAAAGGTGAGGAAAAGGAGTAATCTAACATGAGACTTGAGAAGACTAATTTCAGAGAAAAAAATGCTCCTGAAAAGCTAATGAAGAAACTTCTTGTATCTATAATACATGGTATGAATCAATAGAAAATCAAAATAATCCAGACTCCATTTTTTTTAATCACTGGGTGATAGACTATTACAAGAGCACATGTAAATATAATTAAAGGCAGAAGCGATTCACTGCAAGAAGATCAATACAAAAGTGTTATGAAAAGTCTCAGGGAAATGAGAGAACATAATTGAAGATTCAAATAGGACTCTGGGCTGATCCTAAAGTATTGGTAGAATTTTGACAGCTCGATATAAAGTAGAGGAGCATTTCATGTGATGAGAATAGCATCTCAGAGATGGGAAAGTACAGGTAATGTCAAGTTGTCAGGTTGCACAAAAGCATGAAGCTATATTACAGAAAAGATAGAATAAGAATTGCAAAGGTATACTGAGACCAGGACATAGAAGTCCTTGAATTTTATGCCAACACATATGGATTTGTTTAGCAAATCACAGGAATCCTTTTATGGTGTTTGACTGTGACCACACATGCCCTTTAGGATGGGGTAGTGACATACAGAATGGATCAGAGTAGGCAGAAAATGAAAATGAGCTGTCTGGATTAGAGATATGGAGGCCAGATCACATTGGTAAGAAGCAGTAGCCTCAAACATGATAGAAACTCTTTCGATATACATATATGGTTATATAAGGGGTTACATAAGGGGCAAGACAGAAAGGGATAAAGAGTCACAGATGAGGCCAAAACCCGGGTACTGGAAGAATAAAAGAATCATTAGTGAAAATGACAGGAAATATCTGGGCTTTAGGGATGATGTTAATAACACTCTTAGAATGTCATAGATTTAATTTGACCCTAATTTCTAAGTTTTCCAATTTTATGCTAACTTATCAATTAAATGTAAGTCACGACCATTGAATATATTTAACATGGTTCATACAAATATGAATTTTTAAAACACTCCATTTGTACAGTGCCTAACTGAACAATAACAGAATTGGAAAAACATCATATAAATGGCAGAAATAGGGGTGCCTGGGTGGCTCAGTGGGTTAAGCCTCTGCCTTCGGCTCAGGTCATGGTCTCAGGGTCCTGGGACCGAGCCCCACATCAGGCTCTCTGCTCAGCAGGGAGCCTGCTTCCTCCTATCTTTCTGCCTGCCTCTCTGCCTACTTGTGATCTCTGTCTGTCAAATAAATAAATAAATAATCTTTAAAAAATGGCAGAAATAGAAAACAGCAATTTTAATGAAAGGAAGAAAACACCTTTAAGTCATTATAAATTCAACATTTTGAGAAAATTGCAAATTAGTGACAGGTTAATAAAACATGCCCTATATTCTTAAAAAAAAAGTTTATTTTGGAAATCAGTTGTTTTCCATAAGAATGAGTTTGGGTGTGAAAAATGTAGCTTTTTAAAAATTGTCTTGCTATGACCTTGGTTTTGTTTTTTCTGTACTTTTTGATAGTGTTAATTTTTTTCTTTGAATTTCACACAATAAGAAATTTTATCTTATGAAAAGCCCTATGTCAACTCTGATATGTTGATCAGTTTACTGTTTCCTCGTGATTGTCATTAAAGACAGCTTTTATGAAGTACCCAACTGCTCACAGTTTTCAGGAGAACACAGTTTCTGGTAAACTTTTGTAAATAGAGCAATGCCACATTCATTCTATTTAAGTCTGACAACAAGACCTCAAGGAGGTATGGAAAGTTCCTTTTACAAGTAAAGGGTATGATTTTGAGATGTTGAGCTAATTGCCAAAGATCACTACATTCTTTGCATGATTCTAAGGGCTGCTCACCATTCACCACCGGAGAGATTCACTACCATTGGTGCCCGAAGCTCTTCTTCTAAGGGATCCACATGTGTGGTGTAATATCACCATGTACTGTTCCCAACATCATGACACAAATGGTCACTGTATAAATAACTATGTGCTTCTTTGGAGGAGAAATCTGTGGACATCTCTGAACCTACTGGGGAAGAAGTAGCCCAATTTGAATCATCTCTTGCAAAATAGTCAAGACAATGGCATTAGTAACACCATAATTCTGGAACAAGAAGGGGGCAGTGACTATCAATCATCATTACTTTTCAAAGTTTTAAAATATGTCTATTATGCATTTATAGGAATTATGTGGGACACAGGAATTATATAGGAAAAACTGGAGGAAATTTCGATGTACTATAGTGGGATTTGCTATTCACTTGTTTTGACACTCAAGCACCTAGGTTTAACTTAAAATCTTGTTTCAACTGATTGTGTGTCCCTGAAGCATCACTTAACCTTCCAGAGCCTCAGTTTCCTCAACAATAAAACAACGGTTTGAATCAGCTGATGGCTGGGAATCAATTCTCTGTGGGTCTGTAACACTTCCTTACATCTTGTGAGCAAAGGCACTGACAGCCTTTGCTCCAAACTGTCTTTCCAATAATGATTGCATAACAAATAGCCTTGGAAGGCAGAACAGTGTCTTTCTCCAGAAGAAGGGTCAGGTGGGCTTACTGCACATAAATAGTTTTTGGGTTTCCTAAACCCATGGCTTCTCTCTTTTAGCTCAACCTACTGTGTAAACAGGTGCCACTTGGCCCTCTTTGTGTTGTTCTGAGGGAGCTAGGGCTCAGTAAACTGGCACAAGTTCACTATTGATATCATTGGGAGAATTGAAATCCTTTGTCTGTGACCCAGGAGTCTTCTTGTCTTTGCCAGCATCCATAAAACTGTGACTGGCTAAACAGTTATCTTGCAGGTACATTACATTCCCAGAACCTTCACAGTCCTTATACATTGATGGGTACAGTCTTCTTTAAATCTTGCAAGACTCTATTTGCCCCCAGTCCTCAAATTTCCGTAACTGGGCTGTCTAACCACTGTCTTCAGCTCAAATAAATTAAATCCTGACCTTTGCTGATATAATTTAATTAGCTCTTTTTCAGTAAGTCTGCATCATTGACCTTCCAACATCCCTGGTCTGAGAACTTGTGCTGAAGTTCTAACAAGATGCAGGTTAAGACAATTTGAGAACTGATGTAGTGAAAAAATCATTGTGCCCTCTGCATGTGTGCTTCAAAATAAAAATCATATTCATCAGCACAGGAAGTGTATAAAGCTGATTACTGTGTATGCGTTTTCTTCCACTTAAACTCAGGCATAGTCCACCTGTTGAATAACTGAGAAGCACTAATTCTAAACCTTAACCCTAAGTAGGAACACTACTCCCTTCTTGCCCACATCTATGTTGCATTTCCTCCATAGCTCCCTGTTTCATCCCACTGCCAAGTCCAGCTGCCTCTCTTCTGCCAGCTTAATCTGGTTAGCAATAACTGTGCAACTGTCTGAATGTCTTTCCTTTGCTCACCTTAATTGGGACAGTCCCACTGCACGAGCAATGCTGAGCTCATTGACTGGTATATTGAAAAAGAAAAAAAAGGGGGGGCGGACAGAGAAACTGAATCCAGACTATGAGGGGCTTGGATTGGACCAGTGAAAAGTGTGGAGCTCCCTGCAAGCTGTCAGGAGTCCCCCACACCCATGACTTGCTAGGCCACGGTGAAAAGTAGAATCGCATTTTAGAATATTAGATTTGGTGGCTGTAAAGCATACATACAAAGGTAGAGATTTGGGTCCACAAAATCAGTTAAATAAAATTCCCCGTGAGAGAGATTAGAGCTAAACAAAGCCAATGCTAGTAGGAATGGAAAGAGAGTCAAGGATTCCGGAGACATTTTTAAAAACGTGGAGAGTCAGGGAGAGAGAAGCATCAATAATGATGTAGGGGTACTAATTTGGGTGACTAGGATACTGTTGATAATGGTGAACCAAGAGATTTTGCAGAGATCAGAGTCCCCTTCCCCCCACAAAGCATTCTGAATACTGCAAACACTCTATTGTATAAGGTATCATCATAATTATTATCGTGTTGTGCTGTGTTAATAGTTCTTTGGGTCTAGAGCTTGAGTTATGGGCCACTTTTTATACTTGAAAGAAACTACACCCCAACTAGTCCAGATAAATATTGCCTATCTTTCTTTAAGACCCTCCAGGGATGAACTACTATAACAAACCCCAGAAAGCCCCTCTTCCTAGCACAAAGTATCCTTTCCAGATGTCTCATCCATAGCCCTCGTCCCTCTCTATGTTACGGAGTCCACTTGGGCAGTTTTTAAAGGGAATTATGAGATTCTGGTTTAAGAGAATCATAGTTCTTAGAGGTGTTTTTTTTTTTTTAATTCAAATGTAGGGAGAAAGTAAGTCTTCTGTTTGATCTCAAAAGTTATAAAGATATAAAGAGAGAAAGGTCTATCCTAGCATTGAAATACAATCTGTTTTCACTGGAAACCTGAGCCGACTTTAATCATCTACATTTCAGTCTGGGCCAAAATCTCAGAAAGCTGCAAGTATTGTGAATGCTATCACACTAACAGAAAACCTTTGCAGAAATTTCCCCAGGATACACAGACATATTTTTCTCTTCTCTGTCTCTCTCTCACACACATACACATATAAATGGTCTTTAATTCTTGAATTTCCTTCACTATAGACAGGATAAGTATCTTAACTAAGGTAGTATTGTTCATACTAGAAATGTTTCACCCATTAAAAAGATACTTGTCGTGGGTTAGTTCAATCAATACTTATACATTGCAGATTTAGGGGGATAACTGGGAAATACAAACAATTAGATGGGAAGAGAAAGCACTGTGTCTTTATTCTTTCTGAGAAGTCAGGGTCAGACTAAAGAAATGCAGAGCACCGCCAGTCAACACACTTTGAAATATGAACACAGCATAATTCAGAGAGATCACCCTTCCAGTATTATTTGCTTTTTTTTGTGCTGTCATTGGAATATGGAGTACTTTTTTAATTTAAAATAATTTTCAAAAAAAAAGATTTTAAATTTAGAAAAAAAAACTTTAAACTTAAAAAAATCTCCTTTATCACTTTCATGCTTAAATGTCCATCCAGTTTGACGTTACCTTTATTGAGAATAATAAGTCTCAATAGCACTTCTATTATCCAGTCTACTGTGAGTATGCGGCACTTAAGTTGAAGGAAGATTATTTCATTTTTATCTTTTCTGGAACACCAGAGGAAAGCCTCAGACATTGTCACATTTCATTTGCAGGTAAACCTGTATTCATCTTAGGTTAACTGGTTACCACTACTCACTTTCACCTAATGTTTCCATATTTTTTCTTATACAGCAATGTCTACTTTTATTTCAGAATGTATCATTTGTGGCTATTTGACTTTTCATGGCTCATGGATTCCTAATGACTATCCAAATTATATTTGTATTATCCAGTATACAATCTTTTCAAAGTGGCAAGATTTTCATTTTACATGTATGGCTTAATGTCCTTTCTTATATATTGGTAGGGAATGTCTCCTTGGCTTATTCATGAAGAAATAAGTGATGGGGGCACTTGTAAGCATTTATACTTGATATTTTATTCAGCTTCTTCTAATCAAGAGTTTTTACTACTCTGTGAGTTAGAAGAAAACATGGTGGGTAGCAGACTCCTCACAATTCTGTTGTGCACATTTTTATCATGCTTACACAATACCTGAATATTGTTCTTTCAAAAAAACTCTGAAAAATTTAGCAGAGAGACATACTGTTCTCTAGATAAGGTAATACAGTACAGAAATTCCTGCTTACATAAAACCTGTTACAGTGGAATACAGGGATAACCAAAAAGGGTAAGTGTATCACTCATATTCTTTCTAAATGTTCTGGAGATTTAAGCAGTGGAGTGTCATGGGAACCATTAATAGGAACACAGAATAGAAAGGCAATAATAGTCAATGATTAAAAGATAGCAAGAAAGGAAAATAAAATATTCAAGTCACAGCTCCATAAATATATCGTAGTATTTCTAAATTTTAAATGACATTCACTAAGTACTAACTTTTGAGGGCACTTTGGAGGGCAGAGAGTGTAAATTACACGACATGAGAGGTACATTTTTATACTGACAGTCCTTTACTTTTAAAACAAATTATCCACAGAATTTATTTACCTAGACATGAGTTTCTGACTTTACCTGCTAATGTCTGTTTTCATATCCCTAGATCTAAATTTGTAAAAACCCATATACAGGGAAGCATGAAGTACTGGGTGTTTAATCATAGCTTCTCAATGAATTCCCTGTAATAATCCCTTGGAGACTGGCAAGATGCATTGATAATGAGGTCTTTGTTTGGTGTATGTGGTATATAGTTGTGTGTGTGTGTGTGTGTATTGAATCAGATGTTCAAAATCTGAGCTTCATAGTTTTTTAATGAATAAAAAAACTGAATTTGCATTGATGACTTTTTTACATTGTTCTTTAGATTATATTTTCTCCTTCTATTTAGTAGGAAAAAGATTTCTTATCTCACTGGCTCAATCCCCTTTACGTCTCTCATTTCTCATTTCCTTGCTGGGAATGGGAGTGGGAGGGAGCTGCTGGTATGTTTCATTGCTGCCCAAGGCTTGAGAGGGAAAGCAATACCAGAATGACTTGCCTCTATTCTTCCTCATTTATCCTACTCCGAGCATAACAAAATCAAATCTTAGTAGTAAGTACTTACCTTGCACTAAACAGATCAATCTTTTTCCATTAGATTTGTCACATGAGACGCGAACTCAACAATAATTGATTTCAAAGTCATGTGGCACAACAGCCACTATAGTATTTTTCCTATGATAGTCTCAATCGATAGGCCTAGCAGCTTAACAAAAATAATTACATCAACATATCTGCTTTCCTGACACCATTTTGTTCTTAGGTGTTAGAAACAGTCTAGTATTAGAAGAAATCCAATAAGTTAGAAGCAAGAAGGCTGAGTCTGGGTAACTAAGTGCTTACACCTCCTGGGCTTCAGTGATATGGATTCCCTCATTTTCTCAATCTTTTCACAGCTCACAGCACAGTCCATCAGTCTTACAAGCAGTTCTAATAGTTCCTGGATTTGGAGTTTGATGCAGGCTTTGTATGAGCAGATGCTTATATAAAAGCTAAAATAGGCGGGTATTAAAAGGATTAAGTGATTCAGTAGACTATCTCAGCCAGCCATAATTCAAGACACAATAGTTCAAATCTTTCATTGCTGTTTTCTTTGATAAAATGTAGGTTTTAACCTTTTGGGAAGTCTTTTTCTACAATGTCAGCAGCAACTCCAGACCTGTCAACTCAACAATACTTTACAACTAATGCCTTTCACAGTGTCTGAGGTAGAGAAAGGAATTGCAATAATACCACCTAGGATTCTGTGAGATTGGAAATGTAGTGGCATACAGTGGCTAGTTACTTTGTGTATGGAAATAGGTGAGTTGGCAATGACATGAGGGGAAAAAATACCTGCAGTAGAAAATCAAGTCACTGGAAAAAATAAAGGTAATCTATCAGGAAATGTCTAAGATGAGTACATGCGATGTCTGAATTAAAACAATCAACTATTAACATGTCATTTTAGTGCTTATCTCCAGTGTTTTCAAAGGCTAATTTTTATTTACATCAAGGAAGAAAATATTAGTCACTGAATGGTTGAGAATCAATCTGGATTTTTGACTTTTTTTGTTTATACTGGTTACTTATTTATTTTTAGATGTTTATTTCTTCTGTTAACCTCACAGGATGTCAATATCCATTGACTTCAACTTTGTGTCTTTCCTTTGCAAACCCTTGAACTGCTATTTCTTCTGCCCATATCAAAACATAATTTTATTGACCAAGGGAAGGATCTTTGATATAGCTCCAAAATTCCTTTATCACTGAGACCTAATTATGCACTGTCCCCTCATTTAAGAGGCATTTATTAAACGCCTATTATCTTCAACTATTGCATTAGATACAACAATGAACAAACAGACATGGTCTCATCTGAGAAGTGGCTGAAATAATTTAGAACTGAAAAATAAACATGCAATAAAACTTTATAGGAGAAATGATTTGAAGACAAAAAGAATGTTCTAGCTTCTAGTGGTGAGAAACAGCAAGCAAGGAGGAGAAAGCAATTTGATTTAGTTGTTAAAATGGAAGTGATATTTGGCCCAACATGCCTGAACTTGTCCAGAGATTAGCTGAGATATGTTACATGATCTGTAAATTTCCAGAAGGGCTCCTTTCCATATATATATATATATATATAATCTCATAAATGCCTACCTGTTTCAAATTTTAATAAAAAAAGCACAGTGGCTAAAACAAATTCTCTTTTAAAATACAGAATCATCTAGAAGAGTAAAATTAATATTGATAGTTATTTGCCCCTCGAGTGAATTATCTTGGGATCATTTAATGACAGTCAAGTGAAAGGAAAGCATGGTTTTCAGTGGGGACCAACACAACTCGACTATAGCACTGCTTGGGAGAGCTTATATATCGCCTTCATGGAGAACAGCTTAGGGCAGAAAGACATGCAGAATGAGAAGCTATGACCCAAGGGAGAAACTTTTCCTGCTTGTAAGTTACACAGTCACTAGTCATAGTTATACTAACAAAATTGTGAATAAGATTTATTGTTAGACTTAATTCAAGAATGACACCAGAATTGATTTTAGATAATTTCTTCTCTGAGAAACACAACTCCAGAAAGGAACATACATAGAAAGATACATAGAAACATTTCAATGAGATTACTGGCAATATTATTCTCATTGTCCAGTAAAGAAAAGAGTATAGCAGATACATGACTAAGGTAGGATGGCAAATAAATGAAAGATTAGAAGAGACCTTTTTTTTTTCCTAATAATGTTTCAGTTCATAATAATGAAAACTTCCTTCTTTTAATAGTGTCCATTTTCTTCCCTGCTCTTCTTTTTTTCAATGTTCTCTGTTTTTGTCATCCCCTTTGGTGTTTATCAAATATATTATAATCATAGCCAAACTGTGGAAGGAGCTGAGATGTCCTTCAATAGAAGAATGGATAAAGAAGATGCCATTCATATGAAAAATTATGAAATTTATAGTGTAAATATTTACCACTGAATGTGTAAGACAGAGAAAAAGAATTCTGCATGGAATATTACTCAGCCATCAGAAAAGGATGAATAACTATCATTTTCAATGACATGGATGGAACCAGAAGAAGATATTATGCTAAGTGAAATAAGTCAAAATACAATGAGCTGAATATGAGATAATATAAAATGTTTCAATAGTTTCTTTAACACTTTATGGACTAGTTCGTTGTGTGGGTTGTATGAAATGCTTTTTATTAGACTTCAGTTTATAGAGTGGTTTGAATCATAATTATTTCTAAAAATAATTTTCAACTTAAAGATGGCTGAATATGGGATATTTCTAAATTTTAGAAATGTCAATGGTCAAATTATTAACAATGATTTTATAACAAAATTAAATATGTATGAAGCTGGAAATTATGCATTATCATACTATTGATGCTTTTATTCTTTTTTTTTTTTTGGTATGTTGAAATATTTGCAATGTTCTTTTACAATGGAAAAGAAATATTTGGAACGTCAGACTCCAATAACTGATACTCCTAATTCAGAGACTGTGGGGCCCAATAAAAACAGTGTGCTGATTTTACTTATTTCATTTTAAAGATCACAACTACTCATATGTGAAACATAAGGAATAGTGCAGAGGACAATAGGGTTAGGGAGAAAGAACTGAATGAGAAGAAATCAGGGAGGGAGATAAACCATACAAGATTCTTGACTCCAGTAAACAAATGGAGGGTTGTGAAAAGGGAGGTGGGTGGGTGGATGGGGGAACTGGGTGATGGGCATTAAGGGGGGGCACATGATGTGATGAGCACTGGGTGTTATACTGAACCGACAAATCACTGAACATTGTATCAAAAACCAATGATGTACTATACCTTGGCTAACTAAATTTATATAAAACTAAAAAAAAAAAATCACTGAATGGGGCGCCTGGGTGGCTCAGTGGGTTAAAGCCTCTGCCTTTGGCTCTGGTCATGATCCCAGGGACCTGGAATCGAGCCCCGCATCAGGCTCTCTGGTCAGCAGGGAGCCTGCTTCCCTTCCTCTCTTTGCCTGCCTCTCTGCCTACTTGATCTCTGTCTGTCAAATAAATAAATAAAATCTTTAAAAAAAATCACTGAAGACTTAATTAAAGATATGCATTTAACACAATTAGAAATAGAATAGTTTCTTTAACACCTTATGGAATAATTCATGGTGTGGATTATATGGAATGCTTTTTATTAGACTTCAGTTTTTAGAGTGGTTTGAATTCAGAATTGTTTCTAAGAAATAATTTTTAAAAGCTCTTTTTTAAAAGAATTTTGCTTAGCATTTAATTGTTCAATAGGTTAAGGTCCAAGAAACTATTAGCTAGAAATCTCCTCCTGAAAAAATTATGAAATTTATAGTGTAAATATTTACCACTGAATGTGTAAGACAGAGAAAAAGAATTTTGCATTTGTGGCATTATTTTCTCCTTAGTGTATTTCTATAATAAATTTACATTTAGATAAAACTCTATTTCTATATTTAGAAAAACCTAAATTTTTCTCAAATGTTAAGGTAAATCTTGAAAGTTCTGTTATGTCTAAGAGTTATATTTAGAATTAGAATATAAGAAATAGCTTACAAAGTATTTCAACCTCAGAGTTTTTAATATACATTTTGAAACTAGGTATTTGTGTCTTATTTAGATATTTCATTTTATGTTCAATTCTAATCTTTAAGGATATTCTCTCTCGCTAAAAGCATTTTATTTATTTTGGGTGATGATCTGCAGACATTCCCTACATCTTTTTTGCAAGTGGCAAGGTTTTTATTAATGACAATTATATTCATCATAACACAAATTACAGAAAAAGAAAACCTAAATGCAGCATAAGAGTAACCTATATATTATATTCTTTTGTGTTCTTTCAGTGACAAGAATTGGTAATGGGTTCATACTTTTTTCTAATAAACATGAGAAGAGATACTAATGATACACTGAGTTCTCTATGATTGGATCAAGAGGGTAAAAAAAAGATAAACCATTTATTCTAGGTTAATGTACTTCTATTTCCATAATCATTTTAATTATGCATGTCAGAAACAAAAGTTTTATCTAAGGAATCTAATGTTGTATTTAAAGAATATCTTTAGCTTGAAGAAGAATATGTACAGGTTCAAACTTAAACTTTTATATGCCATCTCCAGTCTTGGAATGAGAAATGAAGGGTTTTCACAGTCAAGGGCATTGAACGACTAATTTCTTTTTGCCTAGCTTTTTTTTCTTTTGGTAATTATTTTCCAGTTTTAGTTTTCTGTTCATAGCTTTATTTTACATTTCATGTTATTTAAATTTTCTTATTGAAGGGCATGTGAGAGTAAGGTTAAAAGTACTGCAATTTTGGTCAATAATCCTTATTGTGTATCCACAGAATACAATGAGTATATGTGTCTGTAATAAGAAACTGAAGAAATAAAAAGCACAATTCCACCTCTTCGAGAAACACAGTTTTTATCCATACAGCTGCATCTCACTTTGAAAGGAGATAGACATCTTAAAAGCCCCATGCAAAACAAGTTGTAAACAGAGCTGCAGGTTTAAATGCATAAGAGTTCATTACTAAAAGAGATCCCACAGCCAATTAAAAGTTAGGTTATTTTATTAACCTTATTTAGCTTAGGGACCCTTTATATATAGTTACTGACGGTGATATAAGAATACTTAGAGGTAGCAGTATAAGGTCAAGTTCATCAAAAATGGGTCCATGGAGGAGCAATTGATATTACTGAAAAAAAAGAACTGATTATCCAACAGAGATCAATAAGAAACACGTTACAGAAAAATGTTACTGATTTGTCTGATAGAACTCATCTCATAGGCTGTTTTCTTTTCTTTTTGTTTATTGGCACTTGGGTGTTTGAATCACCTACTCTTGGAAGTCGGAAAATCTTGGCCCTAGGAGGATTTTGTTTGGCATGAATAGCATTTTTAAAATTTTAATAACTTTATATGGGGCAGAGAATCCCCAGTTTACCTAGTTCTTAGGCTCTATGTTGTCATACATTCAGACTAAAGATATTTAGGTTTACTGTCCTTGATTATAATCCTTATATTAGTTGAAAGCCTACTATGTGCAATAAGGCTATAGAAGATGGACACAGTTCTTACCTTCATATGGAGCTTACAGTCTGTTAGTGGAATAAATAATAAATAAATAATTACATAATTAAACTGAACTGATGTTAAATACCTCAAAGGAAATTACACATGAAATCAGAAGTTTAACAATAGGATTTGAATGAGAAATATAATACTTAAGCTAAAACTTAAAGAATTAGTTAGGAAATCCAAGGAAGGGCTATCTAGGCACTGTGCCCATTTTCCTAATGAGGAAAATGAGGTCTGGAGAGACTAAATGACATTCATGAGCAATTAATAGAGGAAGAAAATTCAGGTCTCCTGGCTCCCAGGATGACATTCTTTTCACTGTCAAGTGTTTTTAGCATCCATTTAAAATGATTCAATCCTATAAATGCAAGGCTTTTGTATACTAAAGTTTGCAGATGTATGAACTATTTCCAAAAAATTAAATGAGCAGAGATAATTTGATTGCCTTTCACTGTTTTATTGGGTCTTCTCTAATTGTCACAGCTAAAGACCACAGGAAAAAATAATGAGACAATTCATTAATTAGGATTAGTTTTTACCTCCTTTAACTAGTTAAATTATTTGTGAAAGATGTTCCTTTATTATCACCTGAAATAAAAGTGCATATTCTGTATAAGTTTTCCTTTTTATATTTAAAAAAAGAAACTAAGAAAATTTTAATTTGGATAGAGAAAGTAAAACATTCACATGCCCAAACTAGAAACAATACGAAGGCTGTGTTTCAGTGAGCATATGATCTATTACATTGGATAGAACTCTAATTAATAAATATGTCAATTTTTCTTTGCTGTGATTTTGGATATGATACTCATTGTGCTTTAGATCACGTGATTACTGTCTTGTTAATTTTGGGCATTCTAACTGGTGTAAGGTGGTATCTCAATGTGGTTTTGATTTACCCTAAAGATACAGATGTAGTGAAAAGAAGGGCCATATATACCCCAATGTTCATAGCAGCAATGGCTACAATCGCCCAACTGTGGAAAGAGTCAAGTTGCCCTTCAACAGACAAATGGATAAAGAAGCTATGGTCCATATATACAATGGAGTATTATGCCTCCATCAGAAAGGATGAATACCCAACTTTATATCAACATGGGCGGGACTGGAAGAGATTATGTTGAGTGAAATAAGTCAAGCAGAGAAAGTCAATTATCATATGGTTTCACTTACCTGTGAGGCATAAGGAATTACATGGAGGACATTGGGAGAAAGAAAGGAAAAGTGAACTGGGGGAAATCAGAGGGGGAGATGATGAGAGATTGTGGACTCTGAGAAACAAACTGAGGGTTTTGGAGGGGAAGCGGGGTGGAGGGTTAGGTGAGCCTGGTGGTGGATATTAAGAAGGGCACATATTGCATGGAGCACTGGGTGTGGTATAAACAATGAAACTTGGAACACTGAAAAAATAAAATTAAATTAAAAAAAACCATGTGATTATATGTCACACATTTGATCAAAAGAAGTCAAAATCTCTAGTCTTCCTATATGCACTTAGAATGCATGTGATCACCCAGAGGCACTGTGATAATAATTATCGATGTCAGATTTCTTAAGGGCAGTTTTTCTAGTCTTGAGCTCCCGTTCCTGCCCTGAGAATTCTGTCCATTGAAAGGGCATCTTTAAATCAGTGAACCACAAATAATAACTTTTATAATCTTGTGATTATTTTTAAACAACTTAAACTAACCTGAGAAATAACAGGGTCAATTCCTTTACCCCAGTACTATGCCTGCTTCCCTGATTCAGGCAAATAGTGGACAAAGGTTCTAAAAGCTAAATGTATCCAAATCTACTCAATTTCCAACTTACAAATATGGGATAGATGGGAAAAGACTGTAAAAAACAACAACAAAAAACAACTTAATGTGTATACCACTTTTGCTAGGCTTTCTTTTTGATACAAAATGTATGTTAATTTATTTAAACTTCATACCAACCCTATAAGGGACATATTATTAACCTCGTGTTATAGATGAGAAAACCAGTGTATGAAGAGCTTAATAAATTAGCCCCAGTCTTATAGATTCTGAAGAATTAGAACTCAGGCAGATGATTCCATGGTTGCTGTCCACTGTACCTTTTGAAGATATCTTTGGAATCAGCCTGCATGAAAGCTGGATCTTTAAAATTTACCAGTTGTGAGACCTTGGATAATCTAATTATTTTCTCTGAAAATCAATTTCTTTTTCTGTAAAATGAGAATAATAATACTGCCCACCTCAGATGGTTACTGGGGGGGATAGACTGTGATAGTCTGCATGAAGCACCTTAGCAGAGTGTCTGATAGCACAGAGAGCCCTCAAAGTATTTAACTCCCATAATCACTGTTTTGTTATTATAAACTGGGGAATGTCCTTATCAGCCCCGTGTCCACTCATGCCAAGAAAGATGGCTCTATGTCCTCCAAGAGACCTTGGTGTAAACAGTGATCAAAATCTGAAATATCCTCTATTTTAAATAACCTTAAATTGAAGTCACAAGACATAAAATCATTCAGAGTAACATCAAATTAAACAGACAAACAAAAAACACTTCCATTGATTGACCTAATAGAATTTCAAGTTATAAAGGGGTTTCTTTGACAGGTCAAACCAGTTATTGTTCATCTCCTTGCCTTAAGTCTTTCCTCTCTCCACCCTGAACAAAGATTTACTGTTCTAAAGAAAAAGAATTAAAAATAGAATTATCATATGATCTAGTAATTCCACTACTGGGTCTTTACTTAAAGAAAATGAAAACACTAATTTTGAAAAGATATGTGCATCCCTATGTTTATTATAACTTTACTAAACAGCCAAGATATGGAAACAACACAAATGTCCATTGATAAATGAAAAGATAAAGAAGACCGGTGTGTGGAATATTACTCATCCATAAAAAAGAATATCTTGCCATTTGTAACAACATGGATGGACCTACAGGATATAATGCTAAGTGAAATAAGTCAGAGAAAGACAAATGCCATATGATTTCACTCATGTGGAATTTAAGAAACAACACATGACCAATAAAGAAAAAAAAAAAAAAGCCTGACTCTTAAATACATATAACTGGTGGTGCTAGAGGGGAGATGGGTAGAGGGATGGGTGAAACAGATAAAGGATGGGTGAAACAGATAAAGGATATTAAAATACACTTATCTTGAGAACTGAGAATGTATAGAATTGTTGAATCATACTGTACACCTGAAACTAATATAATACTGTATGTTAATTATACTTCTATAAAACCCAAAATACTTCCTTTTATGAGAGACAGTCCCATTATCCTTATTGTTGGCTCTTTAATTCTTCCATGGTTTGGAGATAACTGCAATGCTCTGTGATAAAGACAATGAGAATACAGAGTGTAGCAACAGCAACCAAGAAGAAAAGGAGAAGTCAGAGACTTATTACAAATATGCCTTTGTTCCAATCACTTGAAGGATCAAGGGGTATAATAGCACAAAGTGAAAAACAATTGATTCTCCTAGCTTAGAAGAACAAATATGTGTTGATGCCAATATGGGAGATAGAAGGACAAGAGAAAGAAAAGATGGAAAGTTAATACACTTTCTTTCGAGTGTGTTGAGAGTCTAATCTC
The DNA here is from genome assembly GCF_010015895.1 of Lontra canadensis. Classification (NCBI taxonomy): domain Eukaryota; kingdom Metazoa; phylum Chordata; class Mammalia; order Carnivora; family Mustelidae; genus Lontra; species Lontra canadensis. Next base: position 2,949,596 of record NW_022631045.1, read on the forward strand.
AGAATAAAGTGTCAAGGTTGAAGATTAAGATTGAGGATTACCAACTATATATGTAGACATCACAGTCAATGGAGTGGATAAAACTTCTTGAGAGAGAGTCCATCAATTCTCACTATAGAATCCTGCACGCTATACAATTTATGTTCATTTATTAAATGGAGTAATTATTCCAGTCCTATCTTTTAGAGCCCATCCTATTGGACTCACATAGAAAGGAAAAGAAAAAGAGAGGATCCCAACCATTGCACACTATCCACGACCAGAATATCAAAGCAAAATTTATGGTAATTTTCCCTGGCCAACTTCCATATACCATTCCTTCCTGGCCTTTTATCACTTCTCTTTTCATTAACGGTAAATGATCATCATGTTCCTTTTAACTTGGTTTTATCTATACATCAATTATAATCTATAGAAAGTGATGAGGCATGGATACAGTGTTCACCTCCCTAGTTTCAGAATCCCACAGGACTGGTCTGTACTCCAAAACTTGGGAAAGGAGGGCATATTACTGCTGAACTGATATTTCATTTATCCACAGTTTGACCTATGCCACAGCTTCATCTCATTCCTACAGATGCACTACCCTGACTTTTTTCCTCCTGGCATATAATCAATATAGTAAGGGCATTATTCATGTTTTCCACATCTATGTGAAGTCAAAAGTTCCTAAGTTCACCACAAATCTGCGGGGCCCTCCTGCTGACCAGAACTGAACTCTTACCTGAAGACTGTCCTCTGTTAAAATATTTAATGTAAACTTGATTTCATAGTGAGGCTCTGGTCCTACAGTATCAAAATAAGTCTTCTAAGAAACATGTTTTAAGTGAATTGATCGAGATATTTCTCCTTCTCTGTTATATAGGCAAAGCTGTTGCTAGCTCTTTAATCAATTTTGAAAATAAGAGATAAGTGACTACGATGTACAAAGCCATCCAATCACTTTGTGAGGTTATCCTAATAAAAATAAAGAGCTTCAGTTTACAAATTCTATAATTTGACTGGCTCTGAATTATAAATGCCAATTCTTATCCTACAAATGCAAACTCACTGAGGGAATATCAATGGAAAACAATTACCAGGTGGATTTTTGTCTCTGGTTCCACAAAATAAAATACATTTAGTGTTTTCAAATCAATGCTGGAGGAAATGTCAAGACAGGGGTACACATTTACTCATTTTGCAGAGATGTCTAAAGCTATTAACTTTCTGCACTTTAATTAGAAAAGCAATGCAAAATTATTCCATTGCTCAAGTGTAGGAAATTCAAGGCATTTGGTATTGAGAAAGAGTCCTGAATTTGTGAAGTCTTATAGATCCCAATATATGTTTAGTATAATGGCAACAGTTACTAAAAATACATTTCTATTTTTATGGCTACAAGTTTGACTTTTTAAGAATAAACCCTAGGCATACAAAGATAATGGATATTGAAAGAGGAAGGTAATTATAGGAAAAGTGTGATGCTTAGGCAGTTTTAAAAATGATACAATTTAAATTTTCTTACACAATGTATGAAACCACTGGGTTTTCAAGTTAGTTTTAGGGTGGGAATTGCCATGGCTGCTAAAGTATTTCTTGAAGATCATTATTAACAGATTGTGAATTCTGTTTGTTTGAATTGCATTTTCTTTTCTCTCATATGCAATTATTTAAGAATGAAACACTGTTCTGATGTTCAGTTACACTGAGAGAATTAATATGCCATATGCCTTAAGCCTGAGACACTTTCTGTTACTGTCAATGCTCGGATATGAGTATAAGGAAAGGGAACTAGAGTATTTTATGCCTCATGGTAATTCTTATGCCTTTATTAAAATTTTTCTACTCACATTGTGCCTCACAGATAAGCGATGGAGATAAATGGAGAGCTAAAGGAGATGCGGGGGGAGAGAAAAGCAAGCAGAAGAAATAATGCTCTGAGACATCTGACACCTTTGGAAATTCCTGTGGAGAATCTCTGATGCCACAGGAGAACAAAAGGGTCACTGCTCCTTTCCACCAATTTTGAAAGTGCTTTTCTGGGTGTTTATTAGAATTCCTTGTTTAACTGAGTGTTACAAAACAGAGTATTGATTGCTCTCTTTCTTTTGTAAGGAAAAATCCGATTCCTGACCTGAGACTGTGAGATGGAGCAAAGAGATCTCCAAATACATGTCCAGGAGAAGAACTGTGTGCCACCTTGAAGATAAATAAAAATTCTCTGTTTAATTCAGTCAAGGTCAGTAGTTACTGAATTCTAGCTGTAGGCCGTATCTTGTGTGAGGATGGAGGTAAATATGACAGAGATCCTGCCTTGTAAAAACTTATGTCAGGAATTCTGGTGGAATTGATACAAGTGATGCAGCCAGTGGAGTCCAAGGCTGCATTTCTAAGCCTACATTGTTTGCTTACTTTTATGGTTTTGATACCTCAAGTTTAATAGGAACAGCATGGACTTTGGGGTTAGATGGTCCTGATCATTTTACTAACCTCCCCGGAGCATTGGCTTTCTCATCCGTGAAATAAAACTGTCATCTGTGGTACTCTCATGTCGGCTCTACCTGGAATTTTTACCTTTTCTTTAACTACAAAAGTCAAAATGGTTACTACAAAAAAGTAAAAGGTACAAAATAAAAAATTCTCATGTAAAGTTCTTTACTTTTGTCACCCATTACATTCCTACTTCCAGAAGTTAACTTTGACAAACAGATTGAGGTGTACTGGAGTTTATTAAAAAAAAATCAGCTTCTGGACAGATAAGAACTGCAAAATATACCAACCCTGAAGAACCTTTCATTTATTAGAATTAAGTAGAATTCTTTCAAAGTAGAGAAAAATACTTTATTGGTGGTATATATCTTAGAATGTGATAAAAGCAGTGCTAATACAAATATTATGCTTATTGTTTAAAATAGAATTTTCCTTGTATTACTTAAATATGCTTCTCCAAAGCAAGCGTCCATCAGCCCTGGATGATGGATGGAGATAGATATGTTTCAGTTTAATGTAGATGTTATCATATGTGGCTCAGGAAACAAGTAGACAAGATTCAGATTTCAACTCCTCAATTTACTAAATATATGAATATGGGAAAGTTCCCTAGGCTCTCTGTTCCTTAGTTTCCTCATTATATAATGACTTAATCATAACATCTTCTTCATAAAGTCGTTGTGAATGTTAAATGATTTCATCCATGTAAAGCAATGGCCTAAGGGAAACACTCAATAAATGTTAGCAATTATTTTCCCTAATAAAATAGAATTGATAAAATTAATGGTGGTCAAATAAAAAATTATTAACAAAGTTCCTTTTCTCCTTTCTGATACCATAAAAAATTGCCAATTAAAAATATTAATACAATAAAGTGTTTAAAATATGTGTACAAACCACCATTTAAGTACATTATCTCACATTCTGGAGAATTCACACAAATTTAGTAACAAGGTGGCAAATGGAATATTTTCCCTCTGGGCTCTTACTACAGCTTTTTGATTCATCTGCTTTCATTATTTTTAAAAAGTTATAAATAAAGGTTTTCCTAATGCATGGGTAATGTGTCTATTTAAGTCATTAAAGTACTTATGTTCCTTATATCCTTTTGATGTGAAAACTTTACTATACTACTTGATTTTTTTCTTACTAGTATACTTTTATCAGAGCGCTCTTTTTTCCCCTACACCAAATCAAGCAGCTGTCACACTTACTAACTCATGCAACTGATTATAAACTAAGCCAACAATATAATGACAGGGCATCAATCTAAAATTGTAGACAATTTGGACATAATAATTTTGTGTCCTTGAATATGGAGAGTCTTTTTTTTAAGATAAGGGATTATTTAGTACTTAAAACTGAACAACGGTTATAACTGTATTTGAAGATAAAAAATATTGTCCTATGTTCTCAGCCTACAGCCACCTTTTACATCTTATAAATCTTTGTACACATAAATATACAAAAATTGTTTTGATGGTTAAAGTAAAAAAAAAAGCTATAGTTATTTCAATCTGGTGGTTCTCTGAATTTTAATAGCTGACAATAATTAAAATATAAAAACAAACACTATTTTTCATGTAATGTTTCAACAATATTGTTTTACATACACAAAAACAGAGAACCAGGGCAACTGTGATTCAATTCCTAGACCTACTACTTTCAAGCCATTTGAACTACTTTCAAGCCATTACCTGCTCACTCTCAGGGATTTTTTTAAATATACAAAATGGAGATGACAATAATATCTATTTGAGGGAAATTCATATAAAGTGTCTAACAGTGATTGAACATACTAAACATGCCATTCATATTTGCTACAATTACTATATTTGCATATATACAGTTCTCTGAAGATAATATTATTACTATTGTTTCTGTTAAAATGAATGATTTTTCACTTAAATTGTTGATAATTTTGTATCTCAGTTTACTGCATCCTGAACTGATGTGCTCCAGATTATGGACAAGATTTATCAATGTCCATATAGTTAATTACATTCCCAACCTTTGGGTCATTAGTACTTATGACAGTGAATTTTGAAAATCACATTATGAAGTATTTTCTGCTTTGGCTTGGCTGCTGAAGTTCAAGTTTTATCCTTACAACCACTCTGGTTACATAAGACCTGAGTTCAGAAAAAAACATCCCTTGGTAACTGATCATTGAGTTGGAAAATTCCAGCACAAATACTCTGGTGAAGGAAGCTTTTGTCAGTATGGAAAGATAAACATAAAACATTGAAATGCACAGAAATCAGGACATTTTTCAAAGAAGTGAAGGTAATCCATACTGCATTAAAAATCACTGAAATAAAGATCAGAAGTCCTGATAGTATTTGGCTATTACTTACTTCAAATTATCTAAGCCTAATTTTTTCTCATATAATAAACCTACCCCATGGTCTGCAAATTTGCAATAAGTCACCCACAGGATTTGTGGTTCTAGAGCTCAAGAATGAAGTTGGGGCAACATTCCTTCCTTTTGCCTATCCATACGATAATAAGATCAATGTGTCAGTCCTTTGGGAGTCACTATGTCCCATAAGAGTTAAAAACTAAAAACTTGTTCATCATCACTAGCCATCAGGGAGATTCAAATTAAACCCACATTGAGACACCACCTTACACCAGTTAGAATGGCCAAAATTAGCAAAACAGGAAACAACATGTGTTGGAGGGGATGTGGAGAAAGGGGAACCCTCTTACACTGTTGGTGGGAATGCAAGTTGGTGCAGCCTCTTTTGAAAACAGTGTGGAGATTCCTCAAGAAATTAAAAATAGAGCTTCCCTATGACCCTGCCATTGCACTACTGGGTATTTACCCCAAAGATACAGATGTAGTGAAAAGAAGGGCCATCTGTACCCCAATGTTTATAGCAGCAATGGCCACGGCCGCCAAACCGTGGAAAGAACCAAGATGCCCTTCAATGGACGAATGGATAAGGAAGATGTGGTCCATATACACTATGGAGTATTATGCCTCCATCAGAAAGGATGAATACCCAACTTTTGTAGCAACATGGACGGGACTGGAAGAGATTATGCTGAGTGAAATAAGTCAAGCAGAGAGAGTCAATTATCATATAGTTTCACTTATTTGTGGAGCATAACAAATAGCATGGAGGACAAGGGGAGATGGAGAGGAGAAGGGAGTTGAGGGAAATTGGAAGGGGAGGTGAACCATGAGAGACTATGGACTCTGAAAAATAATCTGAGGGTTTTGAAGGGGCGGGGGGTGGGAGGTTGGGGGTGGTGGTGGGTATTAGAGAGGGCACGGATTGCATGGAGCACTGGGTTTGTTGCAAAAACAATGAATACTGTTATGCTGAAAAGAAATAAAAAATTAAAAAAAAAAAAAAACTAAAAACTTTTTAATGATTCTCATTGTTTTTGCCTGAAATCCAAGTTTCTCTGGTCCCTCTTAGTCCCACTCAAGTACACTGGGTTTCTGTCCATTCATCCAATCTAACCTTTTCACATCCAGTTTTTATCAAAATGCATGCATTTCCCCAATTTATATTTATTTACTTGACTCTTTACATTTGACAAAGTATTAGCTCCTTTAGGGCAGTGGCAATATGAGTTTTATTCAATTTTATTTTTACTTTTTAGAAAGGGAGTAGGGAGGGAGAGAGAGAGAGAGAAAATCCTCAGGAGGGTCCAGGCCCAGAACAGAGCTCAATGTGGAGCTGGATCTCACAATCCTGAGATCATGAACTGACCCAGAATCAAGACCTGGATGCTCAACAGACTAAGCTGCCCAGGCACCCCAAGTTTTATTCAATTTTTAAGACATACCTTCAAACACAATGCCTAGTACACCATCAGTGCATAATTTACAATATTTTGAAACAAATTAAGTAATCTACTACCATAGATTTGACTACCAACTTTAAGTTAATATATCCCAAAACTTTATTTGTGGTCCTAGGGTTCTCTCCCAAGTTTTGTATTTGTTTATCTGAATTTCCACTAAATTTTCACTTAAAGGTTCCTCAAGAACCTCAAAGTTAGCATTTCCAAATGAATGTGTAATTATGTCCCCTTTCCTTCTTCTTATATTAATCTGAGTTGGTGGCACACCTATTAAACCAGTCAACCAAGAAGGAAACCTAGTAGCCATTCTTACCTTCTTCATGCACCATTTATATTAGGGAAAGGAAAAAAAAATCACAAAAATCTATTTTGTAAGTTTGACCATATAACTCTGCTAAGTACGAATTTTTTCATGGATCTCCAGGAGAAATAAAATGAAAAGGGGCTGATAAATCATCTCTGAGGAAAGCAAGAATCGGAGAACATGAGAGAACTACAATCCACTTTGTATTCCATTTTGATGGAGGGACGGAGGTAGAGTTAGGGGTGGTAGCTTTAATGAGGAAAGAAGAAACAAAGCCTGCAGTGCCTACAGAAATATGAGATGTTAGCCAAGGCCAGAAAACAGATTTTAGGGGAGACAGAATTAATATTTTCAGAGAATTTACTTTGTGTACCAAGAATTTTAAATATATATTACTTCTTTCTCATCACAATAAAGTACTCATCTATATTCCACTTGACTGAAGAGATGTTGTCCAACGTAGTACACCAAGGTTCTAGTACGGTAAGGCAACTTACAAGGTTCTCCATAACATTGGTTGAAAGAGCGAATAAATATTGGTAAGAAAAATGGAAGTTTCAAAAGGTTAAGTAATATACCAGTGCTTCTGCAGCATAAAGTGTTGCAGAATTCAAACCAGTTTCTCTTGTTTCAAAGTCTTGCTTATAATCACTATAATGTATTATATCCTTTAGAGTTAAATACTTTCTATGTCCAAAAGGTTCCAGGCTTCCTGAAATTTCTATACAAAATCATTGTAAATAGCAGTAAATCAGTTCAGGGATTAACTTGGGACTAAAGAAGCCAAACTTATTTACTACTTCTAAACTGTTTAACGAGGAGGATGGAGAGTCCACTGAAGGAAAAGGCCAAATTCATGACCAGATTTTTTTTTCTTTCTGAGGGTAAGGAAATGCATTCTATCACAGATTTTTGGAATGTGAGGCTACAACTGGATATGGAAGTGACAATGTTGATGGTAGGGAAAAGCGGGTTTCAGTTCTAAAGTGATTAGAGCTAAAGATAAGCATTGTGCATCACCAACATGGAGTTGAAGCCATGGAAAGAGACTGATGCTCCTTGACAGGGAGTACAAATGACGAAGGGAGTTGAGAACAACATTTCAAGATATAGCTTCATGGAGAGGATGGAGAAAGAAAGCACCAGCAGAGAACATAAAGGAAGACTACTTGGAGATCTGGTGTTGCTTCTTAATCAAGTGGAAACCACAGAAGTTCAGTAGGTTCAAGCCACCAGAGTTTATCAAGCCATGAGTGTTACCACACCACAGGTGTGACTTGTTCATCTTATTACAAAAAGGGAGTGAGATGAAAACAGTCTTCTTAGTTTTAATACTGAATCCCAGCCAGCAGTACTCTCTGGGGTATGCTGTGTCAGCTGCCAAGAAAGAGTCCCTCGATCATCAGTTCCTCTGTGAGCCGTTCAGGTGCTTCAAGTCAAACCCTGAGCAAAATCTGCACCTTTGCTCCCTGTGGCTTTCTCAGATCTTAGCAAAGAGGCCAGCAGTGAAACTGGCAAGTAGCACGGATGATAAATTAATACACACATGTAGATTGAATCGGTCCTATCCTATCTGCCAGTCACACTCTGCCTGGCCAGCAGCTGCCTGAAATCACTGAAGAACTGAAGAAGTTGGAAAAATGAACACTTCCATATATCACGAATCAGAGATTTTCAAACGTTGGAATCACCTGTAGTGTTTGTAAAAATTTTGATTTCTAGGCCTCAGCTCTAGAGATTCTGAATCAATGGGTCTACCGTGGGCCAGGTACCTGCATTCCTAAAGAGCTTATGGATGTTTCTGGTTTTGAATGGCCCTCTGAATATAGATTTTTAAAACACTGTCTTCAATAGCAGATGCTGAGAAAATCTTGTTGATAGAAAACATATCTGAGCAGGTACACTCTTTTTTGACATCTAAACACCACTTTGATTATTAATGTTTTACCATTAGATCATTCACTTCAAAATAAATGATTAGTGTGCAAATATTAACTCAACCCCTTCGCAACTTAATAGTATTACATGACATTAAATACACTATTGTTTGCTGTCCTAGAAAAAGATGACAAAAATTAATCAAATTTTGAGAAGATCAAGGACATCATAAATCATGACCTAAACACTCTTACATTTGCACTTTTGATAGATTACTGAGGGGAGCACGTTCAGGAGGCAAGGGCTCTCCACAGAGAATATTCTACTTCAAATTCAAATCTAAGAATAGATAGATTCCAGCCAGCTGCAACTGACATGACATGGAGTGAGAGATGCGGAACTTTCAGAAATAATTAGGTCCCAACACATTCAGAATGTTATAAATAATAAATGAAACCTTGAATTGGCTAAAGAAACAGAATTGGTGCTAACTTGAGAGCACAGGTGTTTTGTGTTTGGTATTCCTTGCCTTGCCCATGAGGCAAGCAGACACGTTCAATACAACTTAATGAATCTTCTGGGAAGGCCCCAAATAGATTAGCTCACAGGAGCCCAGTGCAGGAAGTGTCAAAGACTGGCTAACTGTATTGCAATGTATAGTTGAGAAAGAAGATACACTCTTGAGCATTATTGACTATAGAGGCAGAGTAATTCATTGTTATGTACAAAAGCTCAGATAGATCCATTAAGAACCTTTACTTAGTATCTTCTCAAACACCAAACAAGATTGCCTGATAGTCACGTTTGTGTGTGTGTGCCTGCGGTTGTTTCTTGTACTTCCATTTTTAAGAGTTGGACTGTCTCATTAAGGTGGTAATCTTAACTTATTTTACAGACTTGAATATTTATTATGGGCATAATACTAAGTATAATACTAAGTATTATAAGCATAATGATAATAATAATAATAAGCATAATACTAAGTACTTTGCAAACATTAACTTATCTATTCCTTATAACCTTTTTATGGACAAAGAAACTGAAGCAAAAAGAGGTTAAGTAACTTACCCAAGGTCACACAGCAAAAAGTGATAGTAACAGATGTGGGAATCTCACTCCATGGATGGCCAGCCTATCACTTTGCTGTGCTGCCCAAATTCTGATGAACTAGAAGCTTAGTGATTATACACATATGTCCCTATGGAAAAAGTGTGGACAAGTAAGTTTCCCAGAATATATATAAAACAATGGGTTTATTAAGATGTTTCCAAAGTGAATTGAATCACACCATAAAATGACACCGGTGCTGGTAGAAGGTCAGGAGTCTAGATGTGTCAAACTAATACTGTATTTATCCTCTGTTCTTACCTCTAGGGGTGTTTGTTCTCTAATTAAAGACAAGGTGATACAACAAAAACACTAGAATCAAACTGAAGAGACTCTAATTGCTTCCCAATTCTGACATCTCTGGTTATATATAATTTTGGGTGATTTCTTTGCTAGACAATTAAATAAGAAAGAGATGTAAGTTGTAGCTTTTGTATGCTACTAGCAGCAGAACACTTCCAAAAAAGCAGCCCACACCTTATGCGGAAGCCAATACATAAAATGAATTAAAGCAGAATTGTTAGGAAAGGGGTGTTGCATAGTGACTCGGTACTAAATAATTTGGCTTGTTTTAGACTCTCTTTTCTTAGAGGATCCTAAGATGATTCACAGTAAATAACTTCACACTTTGCAGTGAATTGTACACTACACAGAACATTTCTGTAAGTTCTGGACTTCCCTGAATTGTTCTCAACCTCATCTTTACTTGTACTACAGTTCTGTTTCCTGACTATGGTTGGTGTTCTAAATTAGACAAGGAAGGGAGTTTTCTTCCAAGAGCTCAGCAACAATCACTGCTAAATTTTAAACCACACAAAAATGGCTATATAGCCATGGCATATCTCTGTGATTTAAATGATTAAAGATATGGCAAAATAACTAAGTATTATGAGCTTTCCCCCAAGGTGGTATCAATGCATGCTTAACAATATTGAATGGTACCCAAAGCTACAACAAAACTATCTTGGACATGACCTCCATTCATTAAAAGGTTATCACTAAAGATGTCAGTGCATCATGCATGAGTGCTAATGACTCTCATGAATTCAGAGAAATCTGGGAGCAATGGAGTTAATCTCCTACTACCATCTCATTGGAATTCCAAAGGAAAGGGTAGGGTAATCAAATTGAACAGTAAAAAAGCAATAACAAATGTCAATAGTCAAATCAAAATTTCTCTCATAGCATATATTCATCCTCATGAAATAATGTTCGAACTTCACTAATCACAAACATACTTATACATTCATTTTTACCCACCAAACCAAGGCTAGAAGCACAGCTGAACTGAGGTTCCATGAGTATTTGGGGATGTTTTTACAATATCAATGCAACTGGAAAGAGAAATGTTAACATCTCAATGGGGACCATTTCGGTATTAAATAAAAATTCAAAGGCTTTTGCAATAAAACATGTCACATAAATACTATTATTATATGTTTCTCAGTATTATGAAACTTGATGAGTTAGAAGAAAAGTCCCTTAGGGTCGATGTGCAGTGAGTTTATCTTTTCATCTTACCAAGTTTTAAATTCTCATGTGTAGACTTTCTTTGAAGAATTATTATGTTGTTAATGATATATTATAGGCACTATCTTTCTTTGAGGTTAAGTTTTAAAATGTTAGTTTTACCAAAAACATAATCTTAAACCAGTCAAACAAGCAATGCACCACAGAGAAGGACCACAGAGAATTGACTACATGGGAAGTCATAAGTACTTCACTTGATTGCATGTATACCTGGCTCTCCAGTGGCCAAAACTGATGCCACTTCTTAAACAAACCCTCTCATGGGTAAACGCCTGTGGAGTTCTGTGGCAAATTGCTGTATAATTCTTTGCACATAAGGGAAGTTAAGCTGGAAGTGAACCACAAAAAGCAAGTTCATGACTTGACCTGACTTCTGGGCTAGATTATTCCCAACTTCTGAGTCTCCAGAATTTTCAAGGAGATTGAGAACTCTCAAATAAACACACGATGACTAAGCACAGCATTAAAACCTGTAGAGTGTATCTTGGGGTTTTGGCTTTATTTCCCTTTAGTCATTGGGGATCTCAATGTAGCTATTATATATATTTCATATTTTGGAAACATTAAAAATATTCTGAGGTAAGCTACAAATCCTGAGTAATAGCTTAGAGTTCTTTGGAAGGTAAAATGCTACCTAAATATTAAGAGAAATAAGAATTATTATTTTAAGCTCACTGCATAAAACAAGTATAAATATAAGTCATAAGAAAAAAGATTTAGGATAAGTGTAAATACTATCTTGGCAGTTAAACAATAAGTAAGATGTTTTGTGGAATAAAAAGTTTCCTTTCACTGATACTTCTATCTGATGAGCAGAGAAAGAATCTAGAAACAAGATAATTCATTAGTCCTTATATATTAAATATCTTCTGTGTACCAGGGGGTGGGCTAGGTGTGAATATTATCCAAAGACCAGCACCTCAGTCTTCCTTAATGCAACTACCAGTTAGGAGGCAGGTTCTGTGGCTAATAAGTACATCAAATGAGTTTTCTGCAAGGGCAGGGCCAACTACATGTAGGTTAGATTCTATGGGTGGAACAGAGGAAATGTGAGCTGTGGACATTGTTTCTCAAGGAGCTTACAATTCAGTTGAAAAGAAAAGACAGTCACACATAAAATAGTATGAACAGGATCAGTGCTTACTTAAGTAACCAAATGATAAAAACAAAAACTGGTTTGAGAGTTTAGGAAAGAAGAAGTAATATTAGTTGTGCGATTTGGCACAGAATGACTTTTGCTCAAGACTCATTTGCCTTGAATTTAACAGATAAATATTCAGCTACCATTTGAACATATACTTTGCGATTTTTGGCTTACTCTTGTATTAAGCCATTTCAAACTCTGTTTTAACTGCATATTTTAAATGGTGCTCCAACAGACTGTTTTTAATAAGAGTTAAAATATTATAAGCTTGAAATTATTTTTTGTAAATTTAAATCAAGATAGAATATAGATGCGATGCAAATAGTACTGTCATTGTAAATGACATAATTTCTTCCTATATATATAAGCTGGACATTCCATTGACTATCCCATTTATATGATGATTACTAAAGTGAAGTGAATTGCATGAATTCTCTATTTCAGATATATTCAGCTCTAGTAAAATAGTGACCAAAAAAAAATCCCATCCATTTAAGGTCATTCTTGCCTGTATCAGAGCTCTGAGAGCTGTAGCTTTGATGGCTTGAATGTTGTCTCTTGAATCAAGATGATGCCACTGAGAAATGGGCCTTTTAATACTTTGTTTTACATTTAAAGAAGGGTATTCCTCTGAGGATACAAGCCCAATACCTTCCCAAACTTAAAATTCAAGTTAACTATTTTTACAGCTGTTCTTTATTTCTTGATTTTATTTTCAATTATGATACAAATAGATCTTTGAAATTGTCTAACCTATGTAAATTATAAATTGACTTCATTGATTTTTTTATTTAGTGATCAAAATCTTAAAACACAATTGCTCTAAATCTCTTCATCTGTCTCCGGTGCTAAAACATTTTAGGCATAATTTCACATTGTTAGTACAAGTTCTATTCTAAGCCTTGGAAATAGAAGTAAAATCTTTAACACATTTAAGTCTAAAGGATGATACAATTTCCATTAACAGTTTTCAAGTACAACAGCTTCTAAAAAGGTTTTACCATTGATTTGAAGTTTGGTACCTACAGTTCTCAATGATTTCATCAATAAAAATACTAACAAACTCACTGATACAAAAGACTATATTCATTACATGAAATTAAGAAGAAAACCAGAATAAGTGAGAAAACAAAACTGTTTTTTTCTTAATATTATAACTTTGACCAATTCTAATAAAGCAAAGCAAAATTAAAAATAAACAAATATGGCATTTAGATCTCAAACAATATAGTTTTCTTTGAATGGAATCTAGTTTTAATTACTAGAAGGAGGCATTAGAGTATTTCCAAAATATGTTCCTTTGAATATTTATATAACTGGAGAAATGGATTACACATTTATAGAAATATACAGACTATTGTCATAAATAAAGGCATATAATTTTATATGAGGGCTTCTAAGTGTTTCTTAATATGCTTATTAACAAATTAATAATAGTGATACATATTTTGCATCATTTTTAATGATTTGGCCATATATATCATTTGAAATATTTTCAATCACAAGGAACAAAAAACAGAACTGAGCATGGCTTAAAAATTAAGGTCAGGAAACTGGTTTCTGGCTCCTTATGTAACATAAAGAGTTTAGAAGCTGTCACACTGTCCTCAACAAACTGGAAACTCAACAACCCTTCTTGAATCTCTAAGAGCAGGACACAGGGCAAACCACCACCCCCATGACTGGAGAGACAAAGAGGAGAATTTAGAAAGCCATGGCTAATTAGAGCTGATACTCACAACAAGAAACCACCCTGGGAACTAGTACCATGGTATGAAAACCTGAACTTTAGTTACAAATTGCTGGAGGCTCAGTAGGGACAACTCTGAGAGTTTAAAACTCTCAACTGGGGTGGGAGGGACAGTCATAGAGGACCCTGTAACATGAGGAGAGTCATCTCAAGAACCTTGACGAGTTTTTTAGGTCAATGTAAGAGAAAAATCCCCTGAACTTCAGGCACAGGGAGGGGAAAATAAACCATTCTGAATTACACCAGAGCCTTCTTTTTTCTTCTTATCAAGGTCTTATCTCAGGGGGAAAAAAAATTAAGCAAAGTATACCATGCCAGGGTATTCACAGAGCCCTACTGACCCAGAGAAGGGAAACACCCAACTCCAGCCATTCCAGCCAAGCCATGAGGGAGAAGGGAAATACCAACTTCAGCCCACTCTAGCCATCCTGTTCTACTTTAGGGGTAAGCAAAAAATAGAAACTTTTATGAAGCTCACAGTTCAGAGACATAGGACTGAGACCTAGTAATAGAATTATAGAATGCCTACCCTTTCCCCATACATCAGGACCACATTACTAAGGCCCATTTATGGCCGTTCTTTTTCTTTCCTGTACATGATGCTTGGCTATCAAGAAAAATTAAAGGCATACCAAAAGGCAAAAAGAAAAAAAAAAAAAACCAACAAAACAAACAAACAAAAAACAACCACACACATAGTTTGAAGAGAAGAGTAGAGTATGCATCAGAACCAGACATAGCAGGGATGTTAGAATTGTCAGACCAGGAATTTAAAACAAATATGATTAATGTGCTAATGGCTCTAATGGGTAATGTAGAGAGCAGACAAAAACAAATGAGCAAGATCAGCAGAGAGACAGAAACCCCAAGAAAGAAGCAAAAATAAATGCTAGACACAAAAAAATACTTTAACAGAAATGAAGAATGTCTTTTATTGGTTAGTTAGTAGGCTAGATACTGGTGAGGAAAGATTCTCTGACTTAAGAAGATATTTCCATAAAATCTTTGAAAACTGAAAAGCAAAGAGAACATACTGAAAAAAAGGCAGACTATCTAATGTCTGTGGGACAACTACAAAAGATATAACATATATGCAATGCAATTATTAGAGGGGAGAGAAAGGAACAGAATATTTGAATCAATAATGACTGAGAATTTATCCAAAATGTCAGACACTAAACTACAAATCCAGGAAGCTTAAAAGAATAACAAGCAGGATAAATGCCAAACCAAATTATACCTAGGCATATACAAACTACAAAAAAATCAAAGATGAAAAAATCCTGAAAGAAGCCAGAAGGGGGAAAAAACAGACACCTTACCTATATAAGAATAAAGATAAGAATTACATCCAACTTATCCTTAGAAATAATGTGAGGAAGAGTAAAATATTTAAAATGGTCAGAGGAAAAAAAACACAAACTTAAAAATCTGTATCCTGAGAAATTATTCTTTGATATTGAAGGAGAAATAAGGACCTTATCTCGCAAATAAAAATTGAGGGAATTTATTGCCAGACTTATAAGAAGTGTTGAAAAAATTTTAGAGAGGAAGAAAATTAATAACGTCAGAAGGTTTGATCTACATGAAGGAAGAGCATCAAAGGAGGAAGAAGTGTAGGTAAAGTAAAAACTGTTCCTTTTCTTATCCATAATTAATCTAACACAAAAGTTTGTTCATAATAATAACATCAACAAATGTGGTTGATCGTGTATGCTTATATATATATGTATGTGTGTGTGTGTGTGTGTGTATATCACAAATATACATGTATGCTTATTCATTTTTATATAAAAGTGAAATGAATGATAGCAATGATACAAGAGATGGGAGGGAGGAACTTGGATCATTTTGTTATTATAAGGTATTAATGTTATGTGTGTTATTTGAAAGTAGATTTGGATTAACTGCAAATGTATATTGCAAACTCTACAGCAACCACTAAAAAAAATAAAAATAATAATAATGTAACTATTATGCCAAAATGAGAAAATGCTCAATATAAATATAAAATGCTCGATTAAAACCATAAAAGACAGAAAAAAGTGGGAAACAAAAATAGAAACAAAGAACAAAAGCAACAAATAGAAAAGAGTAATGAACATGGTAAATATTAACCCAAGTGTTTCCATAATCACTTTGAAAGTCAAAGGTCTAAATGTACCAATTAAAAGACAAAGACTGTCCAAGGAGATCAAAAACAAGACCCAAATATGTGATGATTATATGAAACACACTTTAAATATAAAAACACATATGAAAGAAAATACACAGGGAGGAAGTACACCATGCCAACCCTAATCAAAGGAAAGCAGGATTAGCTACATCAATTTCAGAGAAACTTGATGCCAAAGCAAGGAAAGCTATCAGGGATAATGAAGGGTATTGCCTAATGATTAAGGGATCAATTTTCCAATGAAATAGTTGTTAACGTGTATGCACCTAACAACAGAGCAAGGAAACAGTGACATTCAACAATACCATCCATTAACTGGATATAATCGACATCTAGAGACTACTTCTCCCAACAACAGCACAATACACATTTTTCTTAAGCCTACATGAAACAGTCACCAAGAGACAACATTTGGTGCCATAAAACACACCTTAACAAACTTAAAATAATAGAAACCATACAATGTCTGCCCTCAGACCACAATTGAATTATACTAGAAAGAAATAAGAGATAACTGGAAAATCCCCAAATACAGAGAAAATAAAAAACACATTTAAATAACACATGGGTCAAAGAAGAAATCTCAAGAGAAATTTTAAAATAACTTAAATACATGAAAATGAAAACACAATCTATTAAAATCTGTGGGATACAGGAAAAGAAGTATGTAGAAGGAAATTTATACCATTTAAAGCATATATTTGAAAAGAAAGAGCTAAATTCTATAATCTAAGTTTCCACCTATAGTAACTAGAAAGAAAAGGGCACATAAACTCCAAGGTAAGCCAAAATATATATATAAATAAATAATAAGAATTA
This sequence comes from Lontra canadensis, assembly GCF_010015895.1. Lineage (NCBI taxonomy): Eukaryota > Metazoa > Chordata > Mammalia > Carnivora > Mustelidae > Lontra > Lontra canadensis. Next base: position 2,966,598 of record NW_022631045.1, read on the forward strand.
GAGCAGACATCAATGAAACTGAAAACAGGAAATCAACAGAGAAAAATCAATGAAACCAAAAGCTGGTACTTTGACAAGATTAATAAAATCAATGAGCATCTAGCCAGGCTGACAAAGAAAAAAAAGAGGAACCAACTTACTAATATCAGAAATGAAAGAGTGGGGATCGCCACAGATGCTATGAATATGAAAAAGAATACAAAGGAACCTGGATGTAATAGACTAATGCCTTGAAAGACGAGATTTGCCAAAGCTCACACAACAAGAAACTGATATCTGGATAGGCTTATATTTATTAATCAGTAATTAATTACCCAGTAATCAATGTCCACTGAATCAATAATTAATAACCTTCCAAAAGAGAAAGACAAAAACCTGAATGGATTTACTGGGGAATTCTAGCAGACTTTTAAAATAAGAAATTATATGAGTTCTCTACAATCTCTTTCAGAGGACAGAATAAGAAGGAACGTCTCCTGACTCGTTTTATGAGGCTAGCATTACTCTAATACTCAAGCTAGACATATAAGAAAAGAGAGTATCTGTATCTTCCCCTCAATTTTGCTGTGAACTTTAAATTGCTCTAAAAGGGGCATCCGGGTAGCTCAGTAGGTTAAGCTTCTGCCTTTGGCTCAGGTCATGATCCCAAGGCTCCCTGCTCAGCAGGGAGTCTGCTTCTTCCTCTTCCTCTGCCCCTTCCTTGCTTGTGCACTCTCTCTCTCTCTCAAATAAACAAATAAAAATTTTTTAAAAACTGCTTTAAAAATAAAGTATTAATAAATAAATAGCCCACACCATATACACATACACACACAAAACTAAGGTAGTTTATCATCTCAATAAACAAAGTCCAAAGGATAGCAGTTATGTTTGGTTTTATGACTCAATAATGTTATAGTGGAGCCATACTTTGTTTTGTTTTGTGATCCTCAGCTCCATTATCCTTAATGTGTCAGGATTTCCCCAATTTTGTTTCCAGCATGACACATGGAAGCAAGTGTTCCAGATTCAATTCTAAACAAAATTATGTTCAACTTTTTTTCCCACTGTTTTTATCTTCTTTGCTTTTTCTTGTCCTCTTCCTCCCTCTCCCCCTCCTTCTTCATCTTCATCTTCTTTGTCTTTTTTTCCTAAGGAATGTGGAAATCTCATCCATCCTTATAGCCTATTTGTTCAAATTACACCATATGACCACTGGCAAGGTCAGAATGACCACACTGGGTTTACACTAATCTGTGCTGTGATGAGGGCTTTTGTGTCAACCACTTGCACCGCTCTTTCCTAGAGCAATACTCAAGTTCTATGGAGGTATTTGGAGACAATAAAATAACTAATGCATAAGAGTCTGCTCCTGTGTTTGTACCTGGAGACCTGGAATAATATGCTTGGTGATATGAAGTTAAGTATAGGCATCTGGTAATTTACCTATTCGAGAAAGAAACTAACAAATACAGAGAGCATCTTTGGATTTTTCTCTTTAAAAGTCATTATCTATTTTCTGTTTATGTACAGTTGAACACAGTATCATCGTATTTCCATTGAAACCTACATGGAAGAAAAGGTGAGATGATAGAAAAATTATGAGTGAAAAACATAGTTCCGTTGCTGGTTTGACTCCTCTCAATAAAACATAAATATTTAATGCAAACATCTTTTACATATTAAATGCTTTCCCGGGAGATAAATTTTGAAATTTCTATCACTTTTTGACTACTATTCTAAAATTGGAATTCTATTCATATAGGAAGCAGATGGTCCAAACATTAAGAAATATAATTGAGAACACAATAATTGTCTTAAAATAAGAAATTTAAATGGATTTTTTAATGAACAACAATGTTTTAATCTGATTACAAGCAAAGATACTCTACGTAAATACATAACACTGTATATGAAGTGTGGTTGCCTTAGGGGCAACCTTGTGGCAAAAGGATCTGCATTCTGGATATTATCAGGTTCATTCAGCGATTCTGGCTCTTCTCCCTTACTGGATCATCACAAATTTATTCATTGATTAGTGGTAGCATCCCTTCTATAAGATAGGTCTTAATCCCCTCAGTCAAAGAACTGCTCCATCATCTGGAGTTATCTATTTAAAACATATACTTTGAATATGGGATGAATTATTGCATTTAATATAAAGAGTCTTGCATTAAAGAGGGATATTTTAGAATACATATACTTATTTTGTAATATTACATACTGCATAAAACTGTGAATATAACAGTTACTTAAAAGATATTTGGGAATTCATTCTCTATACTTAAAAATTTTAGGACTTTAACTTATAGTTAAAGGAATTTATCTCAGCTAGTTTATCACATTTTTCTTACAATAAAAGTCGTTTAATGTAATTCAATCTTATTACATTAACATGATTGCTTTGAAAAGTCTTCCCCTTACTTCAGAGAAAGAGCCACTTTGTGATACTGTTACAAAGATTTGACTTATAGAATGATGGTCCGTGGACAAGAGGAGGGTGCTTAGAAAGTTTCATGGGAATTAATATACAAAAGGATACTTAATTATGTTGGAGAGAGGTTCCTTCTTGCATTATGACAATTTCCATAAACAGAAGAAGTGGAAGCAGCAGATATTCAAACAAAAGTACAATGTGGAAGTAAGATGATTTTTCTTGGAAAGATGGCCAATTCACTACAGCAAGGTTTGGAAACAAGATTTGGACTGAAGATGAGATGGGAAATGTTCACTGAGGTCAGGTTTTGATGACCATGTATTTGGAGCACATGATTGGCTGTCTTAACATTCCTACATAAATGTAAGCAATTAATTTTTTTTATCCTTCACTACTAGAACATGTCATTTGCTGTCACATGCTTTCAATAATTTTTGATAAATTCTGATATTCTTTTATGAACTTGAATATCTATTATTTTCACATTTCTCTGATTCTTTTTGGTGTATAAATTCCTCTTGGTGTATTTATACCTGTTGATGTGAACAGAAATACTAGTAAAAAGTGTTTGTGATTTTGTGAATATACATATAAGGTAACCACAAAATATTTTAATTAGAAATAAAGTTTTTTTGCTTTTTGTTCAAATGATTATTTCAACAAATTGAGGGGAGATTTACCAGCAAAATCTTACTATAATCAATTTTCTGAGAACAGGTTCCCTACTTCCTTTTTTATAGTCCTTTTTCTAACTCTACATAGATGATGAACAGACAGGAAGAGAAGTTGAATATGGGGAAGAAACACTAGGGGTTCAGAAATAGGTTTAAATATAATTTCCTCTGGATCAGGCCTAAGACAAAATAATAACCCAGCACTTGCAATAAAATAATGAAAATATTATTTACATGAATATGTTACAATGAAAAAACCTCTGCATGTAAAGAGGGAACTAGTTTACTATCTGACTGACTTTAAAATAATATTAGTTGGAAAAAATAGATTGTCTTTCTTAATGTTGAATTGTGGTACTACATACTTTATGCTTAAGTAGTACTGTCACTTTTTATTTGCAAACTTATCCATTTTACCTATAGCATTTTTGCTTATCCATTAATTTCTAGTCAACCAAACAGACCTTAAAGCTTTAAAGACCTTAAAGTAAGATGCTTAGGTTCATAATAAAAGAGAGCTGAACTCATCTGCTCAGAAATTATATTAGATAATCTTTCATTATTCAAACATCACAAATGAATCATATATTTTTAAATCACACTAATTCTGTTAAATATATATAAATAAGGTGCATTTCTACTAAACCATTTAGGACACAATTAAATTTTACTTGACACTCTTGGCTCTTATGCTCTTTTTTTCAAAGGCAACTATTTTTCTTCTTTCTCATGTTTACCATTGGGTCTGGTAATTATGCAATTGGGTATTATTTTAAAATTTTACGTGTTGTAAAAAGCTGTATGTATTAAAATATATACTTCAATGTTAACACAGTGAAAAAAATGAGAGCCACTCCAAATATCTAATGACAAGTTATGATGAATTAAAGTAGGGCACAATCTCAACATATACTCTGACCCACAATTACATAGATTATATGATCACATAACTAAATAAATTCAAACTGGGCAAATTTTGGATAAAAATTCTGATGGCAATTATAAACATTTTGATATAAAAATGGTTATAAGGATGCTTTGGAAAATGGAGATACTCATACACAATCATACAGAATGATAAAGACAGAAAAAGAAAAGAAAGCAACATAACTGTGTTTAAAATGGTAAAATTAATCAACATTTTCTCCTGTTGAAATAAGTTCATGTTTAAAGTAGCTAAAATGATAGTGATTTTTTACAGTTATTTACTGTTTTCATTGTGCATTTTTTATAACTGTGGTATTTGATGACTTAAACATTTGGTAAATAAAAATGACTCTAGGCAAGTCTTCATATAATTATTGAATGAGCTGTAAAATATGACATGACTTTTTCATCAGGAATTTTTTGATATGTTAGTAGTGTTAAATACTTGGAAATCATTGTGCTATTATTGTTGATTATGTGTCTTGAGGTTGGTTTAAGATGTTTTCATAACTTAAAGGCAATAAAGACCACTTACATTTGTGATTATCGAGACTGGTTAATGGTAAACACCCAAGGTTAAATGGCTGAGAAATGGATAAGATTTCAAAAGAAATAAATGTTAATCTAGGGCCAAATGATGATATTTCATCTTTAGCAAGGCTATTTTCTTTAACAGGACCATGGTATGACACTTCCCCTTTTGTCTAGGACATACCAAATTAACACTTTTTTTGAGGTATAATTATTAATAACACCATGTTGCTCTCTCAAAATGTACAAGTCTAAACGGTAAATTATATGGTCAACTTATAATTCTGTTTAGGTGATTAAAGATCACACAAAGCATGCTTGGACTTCATTTGTGGAATGGAGCAGAAAATGATTTTGAAAGTAACTGTGAAAAATTATGAGAAATATAAACTTGTTAGATTGCTGCAGATGTTCTTAGAAAGGTCTATTTCAGATCCAGGTCTTGTTTACCTGATTTCTGACAACCTTCTAATGGGGGTTACATTATGAGGACCCTGCTTTTTCAGCACCGAGCTCTCTGTCTGTCTTTGAAGTTGCTATGTTTCACTTTGATCTTGAAATCATTTTTCACAGTGTTTTGATGATTACTAATGGTTAAAGTCACAAAGTCAGAACATGGCTTTACTCATTCTCTTTTGCAGGCTTAATGGGAATGTCATAGCTAAACTCCTGAGTTCTTCTTTGATAATATAGCTGAAGTTGTTTTTTCAGACTCATTTTTCCATCTTACGGAGAATAAAAGTAAAAGACATATACACTTTTGTGGGGGGAAAAAGAAACCAAACATTATCTTGGAAGTTTCCTTTTTCTTAGATGGAGCTATGTTATCATGAAACATAGGCAAAGTCCTGACAGAAACAAAATATACAAAAGATGAAACTATGTTTAGCATAGTTTTAGCTGTTGGTCATAGAGCCAGATTACAGAAAAATCCAAAAAAATTTTCAAACAGAAGGCTGCAGATCTAGATCTATGATTAAAAAATCCTTGAATATGTTTCACAAGCTAACATCTCTTAGGTTGAAGTTTCTACGTGGTCTGACAAAATAGTCCATTTCCTGTGCTCTGCTTTTGTTAAGACAATTTCAAGAGCTCTCCTATACAAAAATGATGGGTCATCATCATTATCAAATGGGATACAGTTCCCATATAAGTCATAAAACTGTGCTATGATCTGAGAAGTAGATTAAATAAAGTCACTGCCCTGTTAGTACTTCAACTCCAGGAGGCAATTATTGGCAAACAGTGGGAAACAGTGATGACTTTCCACTGCGGGGAAAACAAGAATGCAACCAATGCCCACTTAATTGTGTTTACTATGTTTCTGGAAATGCCAAAGAAGTTTCTTGGAATTAAAAATTGTTTGGCTGAAGAGCCTCTTTATTGAGAACTCTATCTGGGAGAGATGAAATTTGAAGGAAAAGGCATGTGAAGCACAAAAAGCAGCAGGTGTATGGATTAAACATCAAGTTAACAGCATATAAAGTAGGGAAAATTTGTGAAAATCAGCAATACGGGGTGTCTTTCAATAAGTGAGGCTGCCATGACACCCAATATAGCTCATTGTTTCCAAACAGATACACAGGATAAAGATAAGGGGGCACAAAAGAACCCATAGAAATTACCTGTCCCTGCTTCTGCTTAAAGCCAATTATCCCACCTATGGCATTGATCTCAACCTCTGCTATGTTCTCTGGGGTTTGCCTCCCTTATCTTCAAATTTGCTCTTGGTTCTGTATCTTTTCATTCTTCTATAAACATTCTCAAGTCTATCCCATACTTCATCTAAACAAAACAAGACACTCTTTTTTTCACCCTGCACTTTAGTGTCCTGTCTCCACCCATTTTTGGTGACGTTGCTTACTGGTAGTCTATCTAAACTTCCCGCTAGAATGAGTGCTCTATTTCCTTGTATTTTTACTTTATTCTATTTGCAGAAATGTATGCCATTTCAATTAGTTTCATATTGTTAACCATGTGATAACAGTAAGCAAATACTCTTTCAACCACTTCGTAGTTAATTTCCATAATAACACATTGGAAAAAGGTACTCTTTTTTTTTTTTTTAAAGATTTTATTTATTTGTCAGAGAGAGAGAGAGCATGAGGGAGCACAGGCAGAGTGGCAGGCAGAGGGAGAAGCAGGCTCCCCCCCGAGCAAAGAGCCTGATGTGGGACTCGACCCCGGGACGCTGGGATCATGACCTGAGCTGAAGGCAGCCACTTAACCAACTGAGCCACCCAGGTGTCCCGAAATAGGTACTCTTATTAGCCCCATTATAAAGATGAGAAAAATGAGGGCCAATAAAGTTAAGTATCTTGACTAGTTAGTAAATTGTAGAAGGAGGATTCTAATCCCAAGAACTCCAGCTCCAGAGTTCTGAACCCCTCTACTGAGCTGTCCCAGAAAATTCTCTATCACTGCTTTAGAAACTGCCAAGCTGTCAGGAATGTAGAAGCGCTTCTGGAGATCTTCATTAGTTGATGCTAAGGAATTAAACAAGGCCCAGACCACACTCCTTTCTTGGCTACCCTGGCTACTCAAAAATCTATCCTTAAAGCAGTGAGAAATATGGGTAGGCATTTGGGGCCTGACCATCTGTGTTTAGGGCACAACAAAATATTTGAATGACACATGAGTTGAATGCCACTCTATGTAGAGTGCCAGGCACTCTATGAACATAAACTGGTGTCTCTTTGCAGTATTCCCTCCACTAAGATCTCACTAGATTCAAGGACCAGACCACTACAGTCTGTAGCCTCTTCTGAAAATGATATTCACTAGCCATTTATCCATTCACCTTTGTATTCAGCTGTTGAAGGCATAATTAATAAGTACCTAATAAGAACCAGTAACATGTAAGATGAGCCCAAGTTCATATGGTGTAGGAAACCAGCTTGATTTTCTGACATCTGAGTTAAAGGGAGAAAATGAGCAAGTTACATATTCCATCCCTCACCTCTCACAATGCACTAATTCATTCCCAACTAATTATAAGGAGAAGCAACCTAGCAGCGTTCCTATTGCTGGTTTCCTTGATGTGATCAAATTGAATGCATTCTCCTCTAAAGTTTTTTGCTCTCCTTTTTCTACTTGCCAATTCTTCCTCCACATCCCACCTTTCAATCAAGGTTCTGTGTCATTGTCTATTGAACTTGCGTATTGATTCCACTTCCCTAAGGATGGCTTTCATTATTTCCCAGTTTATTGCTGAAGTCTCCTTGATGATGACTAGTGTCTCCTTGTTGATTGCTCCTGTTATCCACCAACAAAGTCTGAGGGCCATTTCATGCCTTTAGAAGTTTTCTATAGTTGTGAAGTATCTCAGAGAACCTAACAAAAAGGAGCAGGGGAAAACTGACTGCATTTTAATTGGCCTGGGGAAGGAGTCGCACAATCATTTATCTCATTGAAACTATAACCTTTTATTGGTTTGTCTATAGGAAAATGAAAAAAAAAAGTATAGGACAATAAATGCATTATGAATCAACATTATTTCCATTTTATTCATATCCTATATATTACTAATTCTGATAAAAATGTTTTTCCCCACTCAATTTTTCTCTGACTTTTCATTATATATAAAAGAAAACTTTTATATATACACTTTTATATATATACACTCCTCAAAGCAAAAACAAAAACAAAAAAAATGACAAAACAAAACAAAAAAACCCTTAATCCCAAATAAATTCATTTTCTTAATTCAGGAACAAACCTTGCTATCTCCCCTTCTTCTTTTATGATGTCCAGTCTGCTGATAGTCCAATTCTCTCCTCTCATGACTGTTTAAGCCTATAATTTTTTCAAGGCTGAGCTCAAATCCTTCTTGCCTATCAATCCTTTCAACACCACTCCAATTCACAATGATCTTGTTCTTAGACATTGTATTTATTTATTTTCCACTCATATTGGCACTTAGCTCTACAGTCAGAATAGCTATATATAATAAGTTGTTTCTCAAGCAGTGGGGTCGGCAATATATTTTCACATGTGGTCATGACTTATCTGTCCAATTTTATTGTGTCATCAAAGATAATAAAATGTGCTTATTTTGAATCATCTCAATGACCAACTTTTCACCAAATATTGCCTAAGAGTTCATGGTCCACACTTGCATTTTGTATTTACAATTATGCTGAGGCCAACAGAGCACCTATAGAAATGGCAGTTTCAAGATACTGAGAAGCATATCTTATTCCTCATGGTTCTAATATTACAATGATAATCACCCGTGTTTATTCTTGTATTGATGTAATACTTTACCACTAACAAAAACTAAACTTGTTTTACGTGCATGGTAACATAACTTTAAGCTATTTTAGAGTGTAAGTTTTCAGATTGGGAATTGTGATAGTTATTATTCATACTCATCAATGAATACTGTAATGTCATTCTTGAGACCTGCAGCATTCAGCCCTCTTAGAGTTAGATGGGGTCCCATGACTAGTTCTTAATAATATTTAAGGGTGAGGCAGGGAAAATTATTCCCTGTATCAAACCTGCCCTAGGGAGACAACTGACATAGACCATGTGATAGAATCTTATGTGTTAAGCCCCTGAGATATGGAGTTTGTTATCAATGTAGCAAAATCTACCTATGCAGACTAATAAAGCGCCTGAGTGATAGCTATCAATACAGAATTCACATTTTAGTACTTTCATTTTAAAAATAATAATGTATCACAATAATGCTGTTAATTTGAATGATGCTGTTTTTCTTTAGTTTCTATTTGATTTGTAAAATTTAAAAAAATATTGCTTTATTTTTAAGGTTTCATCAATCTGTAAGTATAAGAATTTCACCACTATATTTATATGTTTAATTATCATTATCATAATGTTAATTTAATTCTACAGTAGGTATCTTCAGAAATATTTTGACATTTGATTGAGGGTACACATATTACTGAAATTGAACAAGCACTCGTTTTTAAGTCTTAATTCATTGATTTTGGATTAAGATAGACCTGAAGTATATTTTAAACAATAGCTTTGCCATATTGGCTAGGGTATAATTCAAGTCACAACATTTTGGAGACTGAATTTTTCTCCATAAAACTGATATATTGATGTCTTCCTTCTATCAGACTTATAAGGAATAAGTGAGATATTTTTGAAGGTTAATTATAATGCATGTGAAAGTTAATTATAATGCATTGAGTAAGTGCTCAATGAATGTCAAATAAAAATAACTTTACCAGTTTACTTCTGTCTTCTTTCTAAAATATTTTATGAGAATTTTAAAGATGTATCACATGTTTTGTATATTTCTGTTTTTACATTTTTATTATACTTCTCACAATGCTTACTAAGGGAGATGCCATAGAATAAGCTCTGTTTTCCAAAAGTTTATTGTATTTAATTGAAACATGATTTATTTCCCTGCAAATACACGGTATCACCCCTACCATTTACTCTATAATTCAGCTACTGCCTCAGTACTCTGAGGGGACTTGTCCAAGTCCAAAAACCTCTCAGCTTTTCCTCCATTTCATTTTCTCTCTTTTTTAATTTTTTTATTATGTTCAGTTAGCCAACATATAGTACATCATTAGTTTTTGATATAGTGTTCAACAATTCATTTTCTCAAAGCCTTATTTTCTGTACCAAGACTTAAAGAAAAAAAAAAAATGATAAAATCCACACTTATGTGATAGTCAATGTATGGCTTCTCAAGTTAACAAAACCCATTCACTCAACAACCATACTAGGTGCTAAAATTAAAGTGCTGAGCAAAAGGAGAAACTGCCCTTGCCCTCATGAAGCTTACTATGGACTGGCAGAGACTAAAACAAAGAATCTCATACAAAAATGTTAATTATAACTGTGATAAATACAACTAAATAATGTATCCAAGAAGAGGTGTATGGGGCTAAAAGAGCTTATTTTTGGATGAAATTTGTTGTCAGAGAAGTCAGAGAGAGTTCTGCTGAGGAAGGAACAACTGACCCAAGACCTAATAAAGTGCATGAACAGGTGGGGCGGAGGGAGACGGGGTGGTAGACAAGATGGGGGTTTTACAGGGAGAGGACAACATAATCAAAATCCTGGTGGTGGGAAGGACCATGGTGGGAAGCCCTCCATTCTCTCTAGAATGAAGAACTGAGTGGAGACCAGTATGACTAAAGGAGACAATAAAGAAAAGAGGCATAATGAAACTGTAGAAACAAGCTGTGTTCTATATTCGTGACATTATGAAGCCTGAATATTCTTTTCTATAAAATTGATATATTAATATATTCCTTCTATTAGATTTATGGGGATTAAATGAGATACCTTTGAAAGTGTATTATAATACATGTCCATAGTAACTATTCAATGAATAACAAATAAATAAAAATCACTACCAGTTTATTTCTCTCATGTCTAAAATGTTTTAAGAACTTTTTAAAAGACTTACAAGACAGAGGTTTTGTTTGTTTTTTAATATGACAGGGTATTTCATTTATCCCAAGAGCAATCAGAAATGACTGAAATGTTTTAAATAGGGTGGAGAAAAGTGACATGGGTTTGCTGTCTTTTTTTTTTTTTTTTTTAACTGAGGCTGTAAAGAGAGGATGGAAAACAAAATGGATCCATTGAACAAACACAGCAGCTATAAGCTATAGTCCAGGAAAGAGATGGTGATAGCCTGGAATAGGGTGATGGTGGTAGAGATGAAAAGAACATAACATATTCAAAATCTGCTTAAGATGGAAAGCTGACAGAACTTGGTGATTGGGGAAGAGGCAGATGTCAAAAATGGCTCCTCCATTTTGGATTTGTGTGTATGGCACTGGTGCACTCATCAACTTAGAGGATGTTGGAATGTAAAATGAAGGGAGTAGATCACAAAGTACATTTTAGACACATTGAGTCCGAGATGTCTTTGGACAGTCAAAAAAAGACCCTAGGTAGGCAAATGGACATACATTTTGGTGCTGGAGATAGAAATCTGTGCCAGTAACTAAGTGTGGATTCAGATGAGACTGGCTGAATATGAGATTTTCTGTAAAGATTCGAGTGGACCCACATCCAAGATGTAAGGAACTATAATATTTAATGTCCAGGAAGAAGGTACAAAACTGCAGAAGCCAGTAAATAAGGCAATTGGTATTAAAGACTGTTTAATCAAGAAAGGAATAGTCAACAGAAGTCAAGTAAGATGAGTAGTGAAAAGTGACCTTTGAACTTCCAGGCACAGACACATTAATCAGTGACCTGAGAGAAATCTATTTATTTGAATTTTAGGAATGGAAGTCAGACTGACGTGGGTAGAGTGGTGAATAGGGGTAAAGAAATGAAAGGAAAGTATAAGTACTTCTTAAGTTTAATGGAAAATATGAGGAAAGGATCAGAATTTGTAGTAGCTAAAGGAAGTCTTTAAACATTGGTATTAAGGCTCAGTTGTGTGTGTATGAGTGTTTACTAAAGTAAAAACTCTTTATTTCCAAATTAATTGCATCTCATCTTACATAATAGTATATCCTTTAAAGGTGAATATGAATATGAGTTTTGTCAAAATGTTAGATATGACAGGAAAATGACTGGAAGATAATCTTTTGATGAATTGCTGATTACCATGGGGTTTTGCTTGTTTTGTTTGTTTTTAGAAGGAGAGAGCATCCACACAAGGGGCAAGAGTTAGGGAGGGAAAGAATCTTAAGCAGGTTCCACACCCAGCATGGAGCACCACACGGGCTCACAACCTGAGATCTCACAACTTGAGAACATGACCTGAGGCAAAATCAAGAGTCAGATGCTTACCCAACTGAACCATCCAGGTGCCCCAAACTGCTGATTACTTTTGAACAATTTTCCACTAACTTCCATGACTACTTAAGAACTCTGTATTACACTTACTTGTCTAGCTTTCCTTATATCAGCTACATCCATCCACATTCATGTTCACTAGACATTAACTTTGGTAAAAGCCATAACTTTTTGTGCTATCTAAATTGTCACCTGAATTTATTTACTATTAAAGTTGAACTCCATTCTATTATTGATTAGTGATGTGTTTTTACATTCCAGCTAAGGGTTAATCAAACAATATTTTTAAATTAAGAAAAAAAAAAAGACTGGGCTTCCTTGGAAAACTATAGAAATATGATTAAACTGCTCTGATAAAGGTAGTATAAAGGTATTAACTATTATTAATATCCTTATATTTTATCTTCCTACACACATTTTCTAAATGGTTTTTAATATCAAAACAAAAGGAATCCAATTTCTCATCCTAGAAATAGGTATATAATCTTGAACTACAACAGGGAAATATGTCTAACCCTTAATAATGAAAAACAATTTAATGACTAAATCAAATCTTACGTGTAGAATTTTGAGGACAGGCTTAAAGAAAGCCACAGTTTTGATCTTGGTAAAATATTACCTATCAATAAAAATTGATATATGGATAAAAATTAGTTCTTGCTTACATAAACCTGGAATCCTCTATAACTTCTACTCATTGTCCCTTAGGGCAACAGAATGAGCCTGCTTATTTGTCACCTATTGAGTGGATCTCTGAATATTTTAAGACAGTATTTATATGCTATATGCCAAGTATTCTTTCTTGATGTTAAATATGACTGCCTTCTTAAGAGAGAGCTTCCACTCTTCTCTATCTCTTGCTCTTTCACCTTCTGACATGTTTCAGTGTGATTTAATTCCCAAAATATGACACTCAAAACCTAAGGTAGTAGTCTATTAATTAATGAGTTATCATTAGAACTGATAAATGAATTAGGTAAAGTCACAGAACACAAAATCAATGTACAAAATTCTTTTGGATTCCTATACACTAAGAATGAAGCAGCAGAAAATAAAACTAAGAAAATAATCCCAATTTTTAAAGAATCTGCAAATAAAGTTAACCAAAGAGGTGAAAGACCTACACTTTGAAAACAATACAACACTGATGAAAGAAATTCAAGACGACACAAAGAAATGGAAAGATATCCCATGCTAATGGGTTGGAGGAAGAAAATACTGTTAAAATGTCCATACTACCTAAAGCAATCTACAGATTTAATGTAATTCCTATCAAAATACCAATAGCGTTTTTCACAGAAATGGAACAAACAATCCTAAAATTTGTATGGAACCACAAAAGACCCTGCATAGCCAAAGAAATCTTGAAAATGAAGAAAAAAACCCGAAGTATCACAATCCCAAATTTCAAGATATACAACAAAGCTGTAGTAAGCAAAACAGTATGGTACTGGCACAAAAACAGACCTATAGATCAACAAAAGAGAAAAGAGAGCCCAAAAATAAACCCACCATTATACAATCTTCAAAAAAGGAGGCAAGGATATGTAATAGGAAAAAGACAGTCCCTTCAATAAATGGTGTTGGGAAAACTAGACAGCTACTTGCCAAAGAATGAAGCTGGATAACTTTCTTTCACCATACATAAAAATAAATTCAAAATGGATTAAAGACCTGGATGAGACCCGAAACCATAAAAATTGGTAAGAGAGCATAGGAGTTAAGTTTTGTAACATTAACCATAGCAACATTTTTCTAGATATGTCTCCTGAGGCAAAGGAAACAAAAGCAGAATAAACTCTTGGGACTACATCAAAGTAAAAAATTTCTACACAGTGAAGGAAACAATCAACAAAACTAAAAGACAATAAACTAAATAGTGGGAGAAGATAGTACAAATGGTACATCTGATAAAGGGTTAGTATGAAAAATATGTAAAGCACTGATACAACTCAAAACAAAAACCAAATAATTCCATTAAAAAGTGGGCAGAAAACATAAACAGACATTTCTCCAAAGAAGACATACAGATGGTGAACAGACACATAGAAAGATGCTCAACATCATTCATCATCAGGAAAATGCAAATCAAAACTACAATGAGATTATTTTCTCACACTTGTCAGGATAGCCAAAATCAAAAACATAAGAAACAATAAGTGTTGGCGAGGATATGGGGAAAAAAAACTGTTTGGTGGGAATGTGAACTGGTGCAGCTGCTCTGGAAAACAGGATGGAGGTTCCTCAAAAAGTTAAAAATAGAACTATCCTACAATCCGTAATTGCACTACTGGGTATTTATCCCAAAATACAAAAACACTAATCCACTATGTTTACTGCAGTATTTACAATAGCCAAATTATGGAAGCAACCCAAGTGTCCATAAATAGATGAAGGGATATATAAAAGAATATTATTCAGCCATAAAAGAGAATGAAATCTTGCCATTGCAATATGGATGGTGCTAGAGAGTATTATGCTAAGTGAAATAAGTCAGTCAGAAAAAGATAAATACCATATACTTCCACTCATAGGTGAAATTTAAGAATCAAAACAAATGAGCAAAAGAAAAACTGAAATAAACCAACAAAGACTCTTAACTATAGAGAACAAACTGATGGTTACGAGAGGGGAGGCAGGTAGGGGGATGGTGAAATACTTGATGGGGATTAAACTGCACTTGCCATGATGAGCGCCGAGTAATGTACAGAATTGTTAAATCACCAAATGGTACACCTCAAACTAATACAACACGGTATGTTAGCTACCAGAATCAAAATAAAAAGCTTTAAAAAATAATCAATAATCATTTCCATAAATAGTTATTAAGCACTTGCTAGGTACTACTCTAGACACTATGGATAGTGAACAAAGTAGGTCAAAACCCTGTCACTTACGGAGGAGGAGTCAAGATAGTGGAGAAGTAGCAGGCTGAGACTACTTCAGGTAGTGGGAGATCAGCTAGATAGCTGATCTAAAGACTGCAAACACCTACAAATCCAACGGGAGATCGAAGAGAAGAAGAACAGCAATTCTAGAAACAGAAAATCAATCACTTTCTGAAAGGTAGGACTGGCAGAGAAGTGAATCCAAAGCGACCGGAAGATAGACCGCGGGGGGAGGGGCCGGCTCCCGGCAAGCGGCAGAGCAACGGAGCACAAAATCAGGACTTTTAAAAGTCTGTTCCGCTGAGGGACATCGCTCCAGAGGCTAAACCGGGGTAAAGCCCACGCGGCGTCAGCGTGGCCTCAGATCCCACAGGGTCACAGAAGGATCGGGGGTGTCTGAGTGTCGCAGAGCTTGCAGGTATTAGAACGGGGAAGCCGGCTACAGAGACAGAGCCGAGGAGTGAACTCTAAGCTCGGGTTTACCTTGAACCGGTCGCAGGCTCGGTCAGCTCGGAGCGCGGCCGGAGGCCAGGGTGACGGGAGTAATTGGACGCTGTTCTCTGAGGGCGCACTGAGGAGTGGGGCCCAGGGCTCTTGGCTCCTCCGGGCCAGAGACCGGGAGGCCGCCATCTTCACTCCTGTCCTCCTTAACTCTACGGAAAGCGCTCAGGGAACAAAAGATCCTGAAAGCAAACACGAGCGGATTACTCAGCCCGGCCCCTGGTAAGGGCAGTGCAATTCCGCCTGGGGCAAAGACACTTGGGAATCACTACAACAGGCCCCTCCCCAAGAAGATCAACAGGAAATCCAGCCAGGACCAAGTTCACCTACCAAGGAGTGCAGTTTCAATAACAAGGAGAGCAGCGGAATTCCAGAGGAGGAGAAAGCAAAGCACGGAACTCATGGCTTTCTCCCCATGATTCTTTAGCCTTCCATTTAATTTAATTTTTTTTTCTTTTTCCATTTTTTTTCTCTTCTTCTGCTAATTTTTTTTAACTTTTACCCTTTTCTTTTTTAACGTTTTTCAACTAGTTTTTTCTAATATATATATATATATATATATATATATATATATATTCCTTTTTATATTTTTTCTTTATTCGTTTTCTTCTTTTGTTTCATTTTTTTTTCTTTCTGAACCTCTTTTTATTCCCTTTCTCCCCCCTCACGATTTGGGATCTCTTCTGATTTGGTTAAAGCATATTTTCCTGGGGTTGTTGCCACCCTTTTAGTATTTTATTTGCTCCTTCATATACTCTTATCTGGACAAAATGAAAAGGTGGAAAAATTCACCACAACAAAAAGAACAAGAGGCAGTACCAAAGGCTAGGAACCTAATCAATACAGACATTGGTAATATGTCAGATCTAGAATTCAGAATGACGATGCTCAAGGTTCTAGCCGGGCTCGAAAAAGGCATGGAAGATATTAGAGAAACCCTCTCGGGACATATGAAAGCCTTTCTGGAGAAATAAAAGAACTAAAATCTAACCAAGTTGAAATCAAAAAAGCTATTAATGAGGTGCAATCAAAAATGGAGGCTCTCACTGCTAGGATAAATGAGGCAGAAGAAAGAATTAGCGATACAGAAGACCAAATGACAGAGAATAAAGAAGCTGAGCAAAAGAAGGACAAACAGCTACTGGACCACGAGGGGAGTTTTCGAGAGATAAGTGTCACCATAAGATGAAACAACATTAGAATAATTGGGATTCCAGAAGAAGAAGAAAGAGAGAGGGGAGCAGAATGTATATTGGAGAGAATTATTGGAGAGAATTTCCCCAATATGGCAAAGGGAACAAGCATCAAAATCCAGGAGGTTCAGAGAACCCCCCTCAAAATCAATAAGAATATGTCCACACCCAGTCACCTAATAGTAAAATTTACAAGTCTTAGTGACAAAGAGAAAATCCTGAAAGCAGCCCGGGAAAAGAAGTCTGTAACATACAATGGTAAAAATATTAGATTGGCAGCAGACTTATCCACAGAGACCTGGCAGGCCAGAAAGATCTGGCATGATATATTCAGAGCACTAAACGAGAAAAATATGCAGCCAAGAATACTATATCCAGCTAGGCTATCATTAAAAATAGAAGGAGAGATTAAAAGCTTCCAGGACAAACAAAAACTGAAAGAATTTGCAAACACCAAACCAGCTCTGCAGGAAATATTGAAAGGGGTCCTCTAAAAAGAGAGACCCTAAAAGTAGTAGATCAGAAAGGAAAAGAGACAATATACAGGAACAGTCACCTTACAGGCAATACAATGGCACTAAATTCATATCTCTCAATACTTACCCTGAATGTTAATGGGCTAAATGCCCCAATCAAAAGACACAGGGTATCAGAATGGATAAAAAACAAAACCCAGCTATATGTTGCCTACAAGAAACTCATTTTAAACCCAAAGACACCTCCCGATTTAAAGTGAGGGGGTGGAAAAGAATTTACCTTGCTAATGGACAACAGAAGAAAGCAGGAGTGGCAATCCTTATATCAGATCAATTAGATTTTAAGCCCAAGACTATAATAAGAGATGAGGAAGGACACTATATCATACTCAAAGGATCTGTCCAACAAGAAGATCTAACAATTTTAAATATCTATGCCCCTAACGTGGGAGCAGCCAACTATATAAACCAATTAATAACAAAATCAAAGAAAAACATCAACAATAATAAAATAATAGTAGGGGACTTTAACACTCCCCTCACTGAAATGGACAGATCATCCAAGCAAAAGATCAACAAGGAAATAAAGGCCTTAAATGACACACAGGACCAGATGGACATCACAGATATATTCAGAACATTTCATCCCAAAGCAACAGAATACACATTCTTCTCTAGTGCACATGGAACATTCTCCAGAATAGATCACATCCTCGGTCCTAAATCAGGTGTCAACGGGTATCAAAAGATTGGGATCATTCCCTGCATATTTTCAGACCACAATGCTCTGAAGCTAGAACTCAATCACAAGAGGAAATTTGGAAAGAACCCAAATACATGGAGACTAAACAGCTTCCTTCTAAAGAATGAATGGGTCAACCAGGAAATTAAAGAAGAATTGAAAAAATTCATGGAAACAAATGAAAATGATAACACAACGGTTCAAAATCTGTGGGACACAAAAAAGGCAGTCCTGAGAGGAAAATATATAGTGGTACAAGCCTTTCTCAAGAAACAAGAAAGGTCTCAGGTACACAACCTAACCCTACACCTAAAGGAGCTGGAGAAAGAATAAGAAAGAAACCCTAAACCCAGCAGGAGAAGAGAAATCATAAAGATCAGAGCAGAAATCAATAAAATAGAAACCAAAAAAAAAAAAACAATAGAAAAAATCAACGAAACTAGGAGCCAGTTCTTTGAAAGAATTAATAAGATTGATAAACCCCTGGCCAGACTTATCAAAAAGAAAAGAGAAAGACCCAAATAAATAAAATCATGAATGAAAAAGGGGAGATCACAACTAACACCAAAGAAATACAAACAATTATAAGAACATAATATGAGCAACACTATGCCAACAAATTTGACAATCTGGAAGAAATGGATGCATTTCTAGAGACATATAAACTACCACAACTAAAACCAGGAAGAAATAGAAAGCCTGAACAGACCCATAACCAGTAAGGAGATTGAAACAGTCATCAAAAATCTCCAAACAAACTAAAGCCCAGGGCCAGACGGCTTCCCGGGGGAATTCTACCAAACATTTAAAGAAGAACTAATTCCTATTCTCCTGAAACTGTTCCAAAAAATAGAAATGGAAGGAAAACTCCCAAACTCATTTTATGAGGCCAGCATCACCTTGATCCCAAAACCAGAGAAGGATCTCATCAAAAAAGAGAACTACAGACCAATATCCTTGATGAACACAGATTCAAAAATTCTCACCAAAATACTAGCCAATAGGATTCAACAGTACATTAAAAGGATTATTCACCATGACCAAGTGGGATTTATTCCAGGGCTGCAAGGTTGGTTCAACATCCGCAAATCAATCAATGTGATACAACACATTAATAAAAGAAAGAACAAGAACCATATGATACTCTCCATAGATGCTGAAAAAGCATTTGACAAAGTACAGCATCCCTTCCTGATCAAAACTCTTCAAAGTGTAGGGATAGAGGGCACATACCTCAATATTATCAAAGCCATCTATGAAAAACCCACCACAAATATTATTCTCAATGGAGAAAAACTGAAAGCTTTTCCGCTAAGGTCAGGAACACGGCAGGGATGTCCGTTATCACCACGGCTATTCAACATAGTACTAGAAGTACTAACCTCAGCAATCAGACAACAAAAGGAAATTAAAGGCATCCAAATAGGCAAAGAAGAAGTCAAACTATCACTCTTTGCAGATGATATGATAGTATATGTGGAAAACCCAAAAGACTCCACTCCAAAACTGCTGGAACTTGTACAGGAATTCAGTAAAGTGTCAGGATATAAAATCAATACACAGAAATCAGTTGCATTTCTCTACACCAACAACAAGACAGAAGAAAGAGAAATTAAGGAGTCAATCCCATTTACAATTGCACCCAAAACTATAAGATACCTAGGAATAAACCTAACCAAAGAGGCTAAGAATCTACATACAGAAAACTATACTCATGAAAGAAATTGAGGAAGACACAAAGAAATGGAAAAATGTTCCATGCTCCTGGATTGGAAGAATAACTATTGTGAAAATGTCTATGCTACCTAAAGCAATCTACAAATTCAATGCAATTCCTATCAAAGTACCATCCATTTTTTTCAAAGAAATGGAACAAATAATCCTAAAATTTATATGGAACCAGAAAAGACCTCGAATAGCCAAAGGAATATTGAAAAAGAAAGCCAAAGTTGGTGGCATCACAATTCCCGACTTCAAGCTCTATTACAAAGCTGTCATCATCAAGACAGCATGGTACTGGCACAAAAACAGACACATAGATCAATGGAACAGAAGAGAGAGCCCAGAAATAGACCCTCAACTCTATGGTCAACTAATCTTCGACAAAGCAGGAAAGAATGTCCAATGGAAAAAAGCTTCTTCAATAAATGGTGTTGGGAAAATTGGACAGCCACATGCAGAAAAATGAAATTGGACCATTTCCTTACACCACACACGAAAATAGACTCAAAATGGATGAAGGACCTCAATGTGAGAAAGGAATCCATCCAAATCCTTGAGGAGAACACAGGCAGCAACCTCTTTGACTTGAGCCACAGCAACATCTTCCTAGGAACATCGCCAAAGGAAAGGGAAGCAAGGGCAAAAATGAACTATTGGGATTTCATCAAGATCAAAAGCTTTTGCACAGCAAAGGAAACAGTTAACAAAACCAAAAGACAACTGACAGAATGGGAGAAGATATTTGCAAACGACATATCAGATAAAGGGCTAGTGTCCAAAATCTATAAAGAACTTAGCAAACTCAACACCCAAAGAGCAAATAATCCAATCAAGAAATGGTCAGAGGACATGAACAGCCATTTCTGCAAAGTAGACATCCAGATGGCCAACAGACACATGAAAAAGTACTCCATATCACTCGGCATCAGGGAAATACAAATCAAAACCACAATGAGATATCACCTCACACCAGTCAGAATGGCTAAAATGAACAACTCAGGAAATGACAGATGCTGGCGAGGATGCAGAGAAAGGGGAACCCTCCTACACTGCTGGTGGGAATGCAATCTGGTGCAACCACTCTGGAAAACAGCATGGAGGTTCCTCAAAATGTTGAAAATAGACCTACCCTATGACCCAGCAATTGCACTTCTGGGTATTTACCCTAAAGATACAAACGTAGTGATCTGAAGGGGCATGTGCACCCAAATGTTTATAGCAGCAATGTCCACAATAGCCAAACTATGGAAAGAATCTAGATGTCCATCAACAGATGAATGGATAAAGAAGACATGGTATATATATACAATGGAATACTATGCAGCCATCAAAAGAAATGAAATCTTGCCATTTTCAACGACGTGGATGGAACTAGAGGGTATCATGCTTAGCGAAATAAGTCAATTGGAGAAAGACAACTCTCATATGATCTCCCTGATATCAGGGAGAGGAGATGCAGCATGGGCGGTTAAGGGAGTAGGAGAAGAGTAAATGAAACAAGATGGGATTGGGAGGGAGACAAACCATAAGTGACTCTTAATTCACAAAACAAACTGAGGGTTGATGGGGGGAGGGGGGTTTGGAGAGGGGGGTGGGGTTATGGACATTCGCGAGGGTATGTGCTATGGTGAGTGCTGTGAAATGTGTAAACCTGGCAATTCACAGACCTGTACCCCTGGGTATAAAAATATATTATATGTTTAAAAAAATAAAATTAATTAAAAAAAAAAACTGTCACTTACATACCACAGGGTATTTTTACATTTTAATTTAGAAAAAAGATTTGACCACCTTTAACTCCTTTTCTCATCATTTCTCACAGTAGTTCAATAACAATGTAGGTTTTCTTCGGTTTCCTTTTAATGTATTGTTTCCCATTTCCTGATTTTTCAATCATTTAGAAATAAATTAGGGAATAAAGGAAGACTATGGCAGCTCTTTCTTCTGCTCAAGTTACTTATTTTTTTATAATAAAGCTCACAATTTCTTGTGGGTATAGACTAAATACGGGATCAACAAGCAAATGTTCCACTACCCTCCCCGTAAGAACTTAGACAATAGAAAAGTATGATTATGTTTTGAAAATCAAACTATGCAGTCAATATTAGTGTATGGAGCAGAAAAATAACTTTAAAGTTATGGAAAGAGTAAGTCTTAGGATAGCAAACTGAATTTCTGATTGAACATATTAACAATTAAAAAACAGACAATGTCAGTCAGAAGGAGAACATGAGTACTGCCAATCTCAAAAGCAAAACAAAGCAAGAATCCTATATGTATCCTCAAACAATAGTTGGGGCAGAGAGCATTTCTAAGCATTTTCTAATCTTCTAAGGTTGCTACAGATTCAATGTATGGGTATCTTCACAGGCGTTTTTAATAAGGAGATAAATACCTCAGTTATTAGTGTTGCAGCAATTATACCTTCTAATCTCACAGCTAACTCACTGCACTTCTGAGTGTTTGCTAAGGTCCAAACTAATATGTTATTCCTGATTATTTTGCAATAATCATTTAACTCTCTAGGCGTTAGTCAGCAACGTGAGTTCAACTTTAACTTCTCTGAGAAGCTAAAGAGTTCACTTCCCTAAGAAAACTCCAAGGTCAAGGAAGAACCAACTCAGCCCTGGAGCCCTTGAATGGTCATCTTCATGGTGAGGATTTCACGAGGGAGTAACCCTCCATTTTTCTATGTGCCTTGAATTCTTTTCATTAATAAATATCCAAATCTTCCATATCTATCCGGGCCTTCATTGATGACCATTTTCATCCCCATGGTTTTGTGTACCATCAAGGGAGAACTTTGCTCCCTGGTTCTGTTCAGTTCCTACAGGTTCCCTCTTCTGCAGGCAAAGTGTCTAACTCCCTAAACAGTCTTCAATAGGGCTTGTATGCCCAACTATTTGTCCACAGATTTTGGGTCAACAAAGGCAGTGTAAAGGGAAATATTCTTTACTGTTTCTTTTGAAGCCCTTTCTCTGACTTCAACTTTGTCTCTTTTCCGAGTTGCCTCTCTACTTGTTTCCCTTCTTTTCCCTTTTCCCCTGAGCTTCTCTCATCTATACTCTTAAGGATACCAAAAAAAAAAAAAAAAAAAAAAAAGCAGCTCTTCTACTATGGATCAAAGAAGAGAATTTTCTTCAGTTGCCCTAAATATCAGGGCTTCATGATAAGGTAGGATAGTGGAAAATAACTTCTGGAGTGTAAATGAAAGATAAGAGGTAAGACAGTACACAAAAAATAATGAGACATATACTTACATAAAACTCAATCACAAAAAAGATGAAACAGTTGGCTCCAGATAAGTAAATTAACAAAAACAGATCTTAGTTTCTAAGTAAACCACACTGATGCTTGCTTAAAGAGTTGTTCATTATTGGACTACATATCCCAGTTGAGAGAAAGATCCTTTGTCTGCGTTGGTCTTTCTGCTCCCTTGCACTCTCTAATTATCCATCCACTTTTACTCTCAAAAGCATCTCATTTGGTCAATTGTATATGCAGTCATTTTTATCATAGTTGGAATAATTAAGTTTCTTATTTCTGGGTTTATTCATTGTTGGTAGTTTGTGTGGTTTTTTGTTTAATCTTGTATTTGTTTAGTATGCTGCCTGTGCAGGATTGGAATACACCTAATTGTTAAAATTAAGGTGCTCCCACACTTGATGGATTAGTTTGACTCATTCTTAATTATTTATCTGGTGTATTCACTAATGACACTAGATAAAACTCTTATCATTCTGCACTAGTTAAAATTAAAAGTAAACTGTGACACCATTTGAAGTACGATTGAACTTTAGCTCTCTTTCAGTTAAGATTCTAAAAGAACAGGTGATCAATTTTGCATTTTAAAAATAAACACAAATTATTTTCTCTGTTGAGTAATTAATGCATAATTACATAATTACTTTATCACATGGCTCTGCTCAAATAATTATATATGGCCTTTATGCAAGCTCTCTGTGCTCTAAGCATTTTGCACACATGATTAAGTGGCTAGGGAATTTTTCCTTAAAGGGAAAACTATCTACTAAATTATTTTTAACATTAAGTAACTGTATATTTATATATGCATTTAACAACTGGTTCATCACAAAAATGGCCCTGATTCTGCATCCTTTCTTATACCACAAATTTTGCAATATGACTTTGCAGATCTTCCTAACAAGAAGTAGAACTCATATTCTCATTTCTCAAATGTGGGCCGGACTTGTGACCTACTTTATCTAATAGAATATGACAGAAGTAATTTGCCAGATCTAAGGCAAAACTTCCAGGGAGTCTCCACACCTGTACTTATTTCTTGAAACTATGTTCAACCACCAGAAGGACAAGTATAGGCTAGCCTGATGAACTAAGTCATCTCATGTACATCTACAGAGCAAGAGGAATGCCAGACCCGTGAAGGAGATCATGCTAGAAAATCCTCTTGCCAGCCAACGTGGTAATTAATCAAAAATACGTAAGTAAATCCATCTGATAACAACTAAGCCTAACAGATCAGCAAAACTACCCACCTGACTCTTAAACTATGGAGTAATAATAAATGCTTATTGTTAGAAGTCTTTAGAGTTTGCATAAGGTTGTTACAAAGAGATGGCTCACTGATATGATACCTCTCAGATAGTCTTACTTCTGTATATAGAAAACATTTCAAAATAATAAAAACTATATTTTCATTACTAGCTATACAGCTCCATCTCTGAATGCCCACTCAAATTGAAGATGTCTGAAACCTTTTATTTCTTTTCCAAATTGTGTCCCTATTATGTTTCATCACTTTACTTAAGCAAAGAGAATTTATTATTTTTTCTACATTTGCTAGTTATCCCCATTCAATTATCTATCCTAACCAATGGATTCTCCATTTAAACATTAATCAAGTATATTCTCAACTCTTCATTCACACATACTGCCATAATTTGGAACTATATCATCTCTCCCTGGAATTAATTGTCTTGTCTTCAGTCTCTCTCTACAAATCAATTCTACCAGAATTATTTTTCCTACAACACACACCTAATTTTATGTCTTCTTCCCTTAAAAATCATTCTATGTTAAATTTAAATACATATACCCTTTTTGTCAATAAGTACATATATAATTTTCTGGGTGGTACAAAACACAAAGTTACCCAGTATAAACAAAATAATATTCACTGCAGTACAATTAGTTTTTATTTTCAAAAGCATTTATCTGGGTAATGAATTTGTGGGCCATTTAAAAAATTCTTTCTGCTTTGATGCATTGAAGAATAATAGCAACCACATTAACAAATTATATTATAGGAGTCAAAACTTGGTGTTTGTTGCTTGGGGGTTGAAGTTCATATGAAGTTCATATGCAAATCCAATATCAAATCTTGTCATTTGCATTCTCATTCTCATCCCAAATTTAACATCCCTCCTAAGTTGTCATTATTCCTTTACTCAAGATGCTTCATCTGTCTCAAACGTCCTGTCTTATTCTTCACTAGGAAAAAATTTTGTTCATCCAATGAAAACGTAACTTAAAAAACACTATCTCAGTGACACCCTCCTTGGTAATGCAGTCAGAAATAGTCCCCCAATTATGTGCTCGCCTACAGCAACTTTTTTCTAATATTAATATAGTACTTAACTCATTGCAGTTAATCATATAGTTTGTGTTTCCTGATTGTGAGCTCTTTGAAGGCAATGATTATACAATTTTCATTTTTGTATCCTTAGAATCTAATAAAGGGCCTGGCAGTAGATATAAGTGACTACCTATACATCAATTGGAACATATTTTATGCAGAATGAATAGGATTTTTCCTCGCTGGTTCCTAGTATATGCCTCTATAGAGTAATTGCAACAGACAATTAATGAGCAAACTATTTGGAATTGTTTTCACATTCCATATTATATTTTAGACTAACAGCAGCACTGATGTGGGCATTATTGCCAGTTTTTAAATGAAGAAACTTGGAAAGGTACGGGGAATTAACAAAAGGTACAAAGGTCCTTTAATTCTACAGTTCGGTATCTTTTTACTTGACTAAAATCTTAGATTAAAGAAAACAACTTCATCATAGTACAGTATGAGTTAAAATACCTATAGTACCCAACTAACTTCAGGGTTTATATAAACTGAAAGTTTAAAAGCGTGCATGAATACTTTTAAGGTGTCATTTCCACAGCATATATTAGTAAACTATGTTTCCCTACATATAGGCTCATTGTAATTTTCTAGTGTCTTTTTTTTTTTAAAGATTTTATTTATTTATTTGACAGACAGAGATTACAAGTAGGCAGAGAGGCAGGCAGAGAGAGAGGAGGAAGCAGGCTCCCTGTTGAGCAAAGAACCCGATGTGGGGCTCCATACCAGGACTCTGAGATCATGACCTGAGCCGAAGGCAGAGGCTTTAACCCACTGAGCCACCCAGGCGCCCCTTCTAGTGTCTTGATAGCCTAAAAAAAAAAAAAAAAAACCTGCCTGTAAAAAAGAAAGTGATGCAACAGTGACAATTGCAAATTATTTCATATTTCTCAAAACATGAGTAAAAAAACTTTGATTTTAAATATAATTCTCATAACAACAATAAAACTTCAGGTTGAATTTGCTTGAAAGAACTTCTTCAGAAGTTTTATGAATGACCTTCTTTACTGCATGGCTCTAATCCTCATTTCCTTAAAAGAATGTTCTTTATATTTATTGTACCACATGCATGTTTTTGGTCTCGAAATTCGGTTTTCTTCGCCAAGTTAGACATTGAAATGCATGAAGCAGGGATTTGTCTCCTCTGCTGATTCTGTCAGCACATTCTTTCCAGACAATGAAAAGAAAATAACCATAATGCTAGTAATATGTACCAATAAAAGCCCAATAATGGTATTGACAGTAAATTGACAAGAAGCAAACTATATAGCCTTCAGTACATCAAAGACACCCGCTAGTGTGGAGAAATGCCGATTTCCTTGATTTTGGCTTGGTTGCTTATTTATTTGTTTTTGAGGTCTCTGATATTCTAATCTAGAACTCTTGCCAGACAGTTAAGCATACTCTTACAGGATATTGTAGTTAAAACTCAAAACAAATTTAAACAAATGATGCAATGCTGCACTTAATAAAATACAATTCAGTAGCTGAAATCACGTACTAACTTCAGAAAGGAGTCACACGTATAGGACAATTAGGCAATCCGTTCATCAGGTGGGTCTACTAAGAGAGCAGTTACGTAACATGCATTTCAACCACATGCTTATCTGCTGCTTATCCAAAAACAGTGTATTCACAGAGTAGAAGATACATTTAGAGATTATATTTTCAAAGGGAAATCAATTTTATCTATGAAAGAACAATCCACACAGTTTTGAGTGACTTAAATTTCAGACTGATAGAATTATCTACTTAAAATCTCTGTGATGTAAATCATTGGACTAGCCTCTAGCATTTCTCTCTTAACATGAAATTTTTTTTTTAAGATTTTATTTATTTACTTGACAGAGATCACAAGTAGGCAGAGAGGCAGGCGGAGAGAGAGAGAGGAGGAAGCAGGCTCCCTGCGGAGCAGAGATCCTGATGTGGGGCTCGATCCCAGGACTCTGGGATCATGACCCAAGCCGAAGGCAGAGGCTTTAACCCACTGAGCCACCCAGGCGCCCCTTAACATGAAATTTTTAATGAAGCTTTTCACCTAACAGCTTACTTAATTACCTTCTGCTCTCATTGAAGAGAGATAAAATATTAAGTAAAAGGTAGAAGTTTCTCATGATACCCAGATTTTTCTATGTTCAAGTCAAAATTGAAAATATCACAAAAAAGCAATTGAGGACTTTTTTCCCTTAAATTCCATGTAAATGAAACTAAATATGGCATTTTTTTCTCCCAAAAAAGTGACAAAATTCTGGGTGACTGTCTCAGTTATAGTTCTTTGGATATAAGTAATAGAAATTTATTATACAATGAATTCTGTTATGCTGAAAAGAAATTAATAATAAAAAAAACACACTAAGGCTAATACAGTCATCAAGTTATCGTTTCAATTTTAGTTCAGTTATATTTAATCAATAAATCCAAATAAAATAAAATCAGGTAAAATACATTAAGAGCATTACATTACCAAATTTGCTAAATGTTATAAGCATTATTTTTCTTATTTCATAAAATGTTGAATGAACACATTCTATACATACAATGATTCAAATATATGCATATTTGAAGAATGCAATTTTTATTATATTGTGTGCATTGTTAGAATATTAGAATTCTGTATAAAAATTACTAACAAATTCTAGTTGCAAGATGATGTTAACTTAAAAAAATATGTGTTATGTGATTGAAAAAATTAAATATATGTTTAGTTATGTTATTTAAAAAAAAGAAATTGATGATAAATTATTCAAACAAGAAAAATGGATCCCAACTATTCCACCGAATCAAAGCAGAGCTGAAAACCCAGGCTTGTTGGAAGAATGAATATGATTTGCCTCATGTAGGTTATTTGTTCATCCTGAGTAATATTGGTGGTGTTGGGTACTGGGGTTTCTACTGTTTTTGGTGAGGAGTCTACTTGTACCAGAATAAAGAGAAAAGGGACTTTAGATAGACTAAAATGACATATTCCACTAAGGTAGTGAATCATCTACCAATCTTACTATCTTCTGATTATCTTTCCACTTATTATCCTCCTTTACTCTTTATATTTAACTCTCATAATGAGAAAGGAGGTGAACTGTTATTAGCAAAGTGAAAGGTATTGTTACATGAACCATGATTTCTCATTATTTAAGAGCAAGGAGAGATCTGTGATGACCACAAGGGAATATTTTACAGGACCTTAAGAGGGTTTGAATAAAGAGAAGTAAAGTAAATCCAATCATAATACTGATAATGTAAGATTTCCTCTTGGCATGTTGCAAAGTGAAAAACACCATTCATGGAATTAGTACAATGGATTCAAGTTCCAAATTTTATATTTCATCTTATATAAATGTAGGCAAGTCAATCTGTCATTTTAGTTGTAGAGTAACGGAGAAACAATGTGGCCCACCCAATTGCATTATTGTGAGAGGAGAACTTTTTTAAATGAAACAATTTTTGAAACACAAAGACTTAAATGAGTAGGGGTTATTTAGATTAAGTCAACATTTGTTTATTTTTTGTCTCTTTTCTAAATTACCCATATTCTAAATTTTGAAACTTGAGTTCTTGATAACATTTCCTAAATCACTCAAATAATATCACAACCACATTCTTAGATAATTTCTACACTAGAAGGTTCAGGAGGGCAGTGATGACTTCTGATTTATTTATAGCTTTAGCTCTATGTCCTTCAGAGCCCAGCATTTTGAAGGTGCTAAACAAATATTTCTTGATTGAACGAAATTCATTTAGTGCTTGAGATTTAGTGCTCAAGAAATCCATTCTTATCCTGAAGTTTAGAGCACCAAATATATGGATTCAAGAAATTTCTGTTTTAGGGAAGTTCAACAAACTTGTAACAACTTTTACTATGCTCTATTTCATTTTGAATGTAATGTAGTGACAAGGGCAGGGGTTCAGTTTTGAAATTAAAAACTCTTCCATACATCATCAATTATTTTTCTGTGTCCTGGAGTAGTAGCATTAATTTGCTTTTATGTACCATTTGTATAAAGAAATAACTACATTAAATGTTAATAAAAATAATAAATAAATCTTTAAAAAATTTTTAAATTTATTTATTTTTAAAGATTTTATTTATCTATTTGACAGACAGAGATCATAAGTAGGTAGAGAGTCAGGCAGAGAGAGAGGAGGAAGCAGGTCCCCTGCTGCGCAGAGAGCCAGATGCGGGGCTCTATCCCAGGACCCTGAGACCATGACCTGAGCTGAAGGCAGAGGCTTTAACCCACTGAGTCACCCAGGCGCCCCTAAAATTTTTTTTTAAAGAGAAAGAACTACAATGGTACATTTAGTTACATAAAAGTAAAGCAAGTACTTCATTCGCCTCTTTTTTTCTGGGAGAAATGTAAAGGCAGCACTATGTAGAAACTCAAACTGAGACACTTCGTGTTTTATTTAGTAATGTAAGCTGGGTATGCATTTAGCCAGTGCCTTAATTGGGGCTGCTATAACAAATCACCATAGCTTAGGCTCTTAAAACATTTCTCATAGTTCTAGAGACAGGAAAGTATAAATTCAAGGTGCCAGCAGACCTAGTGTCTGGTGACACCCCACTTCCTGGTGCAGAGATGGCTGTCTTCTTGCATTCTCCATGGTGGAAAGCAGAGTTAAAGAGAGCAAGCTCTCATTCTTTTTTTTTTTTTTTTTTTTTTTTTAAGAAGGGAATAATTCCATTCTTGAGGTCTCCATCTTTATGACCTAAATACCTCCCAAAGGCCACACCTCCTCATCATCATCACACTGATGGTTAAGAATCTCAACAAATGGAATATGGTGGTTAGGGAGGCACATAAACATTAAGTCCATGGTAGCCAGACTATACTATAGCAGAGTTACAGAATAAGTCTCCTAAATAAGGATCTAAATACAAATGCCCATGAAAGTGGGGTTTTGTTGTTGTTGTTAACCAAATGTCATCACAAGTAATCTGGTAATTCAGAGGACTGATCTTCTCTTTACCATATTATGATGGAAGTAATATTGTGAATAGGATTCAAATTGTATTATAATGTCTCCGCTCAGACTGTTGACACCACCTCCCACATATGTTATTTAGAGTTAAACAATCCAAAACACATTGGAAGCATATTGGCAACTATTTTGATTGCATTTTTTGGAACTATGTAAGTTGAACATGTCTTGTGTGCCATGGTGAACAACTTTCCTTCAGGGCATCATCTTCAGGAGGAAACGAGGGAGGCCTTCATTAGCCAGAGGATGAAAAAGAACTCTTTCTGGGATTGTTTGGGTAGAGTTTCCAAATAGGATTAAGTTCCAAAGCTCTTCTGTCAATGAAAGCGGAGCTGGCCCCAGTTAGAGGCAGCAGACTGGGGAGAAAGGAGAAACCACTGTAGAGAACTCCATTGGTCTGTGGATCTAGAAATGATGTCTTACTTTTAATAAATGTAATTATCTTTGTTCATAAACATAAATAAATGTAATTACCTTTGTGTGTAAACTTTATATTTCTGTGCATAAATTGTGTCTACCACAAAAACAAAATGTGCAAAGTAGCAGCAAATCTACAGAAATCCATCACATGATGGCAGGTGGTAGCCTTAGAAATCTAAAGCAGATATCTGGAGAGGGAAATCTGGCTGAGGTAATCAGCTAAAACTGTCATGAATTTCTAGAACCTAATCTATTCCCTGGGTACCTCCAGGAGCAGGTAGAGAAAAGATCCATGAAAGTTTAGATTCCTACTTTCATATATAAGATACTAGCTGAGACTATGGTTACCTGGATGTTACAATGTGGGTTGACATTTGATGGCTGGATAATATGAGACCATGTGGTCTTAAAAGGATGAAATAACAATTTCACTCTATCTCCTCTCTCTCCCACTCTATGTCTACTACATACATTCCTTGGGCCCAACAGTTATAGACAATTTGAGGCTCTATTACTACAGACACTTATTATTTATTTCTATATTCAGGCATACCACTAAAGAAAAAATCTTTAAAAAATAAATCTGTCAAGCTTCTGCAATGGCCTGAGGTAAAAGAGCAGACCACTGTATTTAAATGTGGAAAGTTGTCCCATGATTTTAGAGTAGAACAAGAGCTGTTTTTGTGTTCAAACTATTTCTACCACTTTAAAAAAAAAATACATTATTGTGGAATGAGTACTTACTTAACAGGAGACCTATCCTCTTAAATGTTTAAGTGTATAATATAGTATTGTTGACTCTGGATACAATGTTTTAAAATGGATGTCTAGAGGTTATTCATTTAGCTTGACTGGAATGCTATGCCTACTGATCATTAATTCCTCATTTCTCCTTCCCACTAGCCCCTGGAAACTACCTTTCTACTCCAATTCTATGAATCTGACTATTTTAAATGCTTCATATAAGTGTAATTATGCAGTATGTGTCTTTCTGGAACTGACTTACTTCACTAATAAAATGTCCTCAAGATTCACCCATGTTGGGGTGCCTGGGTGGCTCAGTGAGTTAAAGCCTCTGCCTTCGGCTCAGGTCATGATCCCAGGGTCCAGGGATCGAGCCCTGCATCCAGCTCTCTGCTCGGCAGGGAGCCTGCTTCCTCCTCTCTCTCTGCCTGCTTCTCTGCCTACTTGTGATCTCTGTCTGTCAAATAAATAAATAAAATCTTAAAAAAAAAAAAGATTCACCCATGTTGTAGCATATTGCAGAATTTCCTCCTTTTTAAAGGCCGAATAATATTCCATTGTAATTATATACCACATTTTCTTTATTCATCTCTCAATGAACATTTAGGTCATTTCCACATCTTGGCTATATGCAATGAAATGTGGGAGTGCTAATACCTCTTTGAGATTTCAATTTCATTTCTTTTGGCTTGGAATGCAGAAATGACATTGTTGGATAAAATGGCTGTTCTATTTTTAATTTTTTGAGGAAGTGCCATACTGTTTTCCATAGCAACTATACCATTTTGCGTTTCTACCTATTGATTCCTAAAACAGTTTGGCTCTGGAACATGCCTGTGTGCTCTTTCCCAATTGTTTCTCCATTTTTAAAAATTTTAATTCTTATTACTTTTGTACACACAAAAACAAAACTTAGAAAAAAAAACTCTACATATTTCTATATCTGTTTATTTACCTTGGAAATAGCTTTTTTCCCCTCTTTTTTTTAAGGAAAGAGCTGTTTTGAAAATACTGTTTCATGGGTAAGAAAATATTTTATTTTTTTTTTTAAAGAGCATCTATATGGAAAACAAACTTAGTTTTCATAAATTTTGAGTTTGATTTGGAAAAATTAAGCTGCTATAAGAAGCCAGATTCAGAAAGATGATTCCCTCTTACCCTCTTATAAGTACTAGAAAGGATTTCGCAGCGAATTGAATATCTTCACAGAATGCAGTGAAGATCATGTAGAAACCCTGACAACGCAAATTACTGTAATTGTTAGGACCTTTTTTTATTTAAATTCAATTTATTAACATGTCATATAATATTAGTTTCAGGGGTAGAATCCAATGACTAATCAGTTGCATATAACACCCAGTGCTCAGTAAATCAAGTGCCCTCCTTAATGCCCATCAACAGTTACTCCACCCCCACCTACCTCCACTCCAGCAACACTGTTTGTTTACTAGTGTTAAAAGTATCTTATGGTTTTCAAGTGATGAAGAACTTAGCTATATTACATAGAAGTTTCTTTCCAAGGTTTATTCTCATGTCTCTTCTCTATCTTTGCAGTGATTATAAATTCTTGTTTATAATAACTTCAGGAAGACTAATGATATAGCTTGTTATCAAGTATATACAAAATGCAACAATTCTTGATTTTTTTTTTTTTCAAAAAATTAAACAGGTAAGGTAGAATTGGGAATGGAAAGACCTTGGTACAGAGATTCTCCATGCTCTAGAGTGGGAAGTCAGGGTGGGTGGAACACTTTCCCTTTCTGCATTTGTTTCTCTGCTTATTAATTGGTGGGAAGAACAAAAGGGATCACGTGGTCAAGTGTTATGAAGGCCAAATGCAATGTAAACAAGAAAAGAGAACCAGGATAACACAATAGCAGTGGGGGCATCTGTAGAGAACCAGGAACTAGATGTCATTTTAAACAAGGCCAGCTGCTAGCTAGCGGCAAATTACTGTAGAAAAGCAAGCCCAGTATCATAAACTTTGCAAATTTGCTGAAAGAAACAGAAAAAGTCTGTTTTTTTAGGTAAAATATCCTAGTTTTTAAATGTTAAGAACTCAGTTTTTTGAACACTATCTACCACAATACAACAAAATCACCACTGTGTGTTTGACTTATAAGCTGCCAGTTGGCAACCTATAAGCTAGAGAATCTCCAGTTATGGTGCTAATATGCCTTAATTGGAAGTGTACTGAGCATTTAACATCTCTTCTATTCAGAATCATACAAGGATGTCTAGGGACTTTAAGGATATAACTGTGCTAGAGACTGGAAAAAACGGTTCATTAATGTCAAAAACTGGTTGGTAAAGTACCAGTTACATTTTTTTTTTTTTTTTTTTTTACTATTTGGTTGTATACTTGGTACTGGAAGTCACTACTATTTTCATGATTCTTTTAATATTCTTTTTTTCCCCTTGTTTTTAATTTAAATTCATTGAGCCAACAATATAGTACATCATTAGTTTCAGGTGTAGAGTTCAATAATTCATCAGTTGTGTATAACACACATCGGTCATCACATCACAAGCCCTTCTTCATGCCCATCTTTTTTAAATATTCTTTATGCCATGTGTGATTATAAGCATGTAAGTATCAGTGCAATTTGAAATATACTTGCTAAATTGAACATGCCACATATTGTTCCATGTTCCACATTTTCCTTTCAGATTAAAAGCTCCTAAAAAAAATGCACTATTACCCAAAGCAGTCTCTCATATTATAACTCAGTGACAAGTATAGAGCTCACTGCACCTGCTAATAATGGTAGCCTCTACCAGAGTCTTTGCCTACAGTCTCTTTATCGGAAAACCAAACCAAACCAAAACAAAACAAAACAAAAAAACAGCTTTTTGATCTAATTATCATCATTTCCATTGATTATGGTGTTTTTCAGAGAATTAGACTAAAACATAGTATTGCTTATATGACGAGATCAAATAATGACAAAGGCACACACACAAAGACCGTTTGATCTCAATGACAGACTAAGCCTTCCGAATTGCTAGTCATTAAGACATCATATTGGAAAAGGTTTTATGTGGCACAGATACAAAGCTTTCGCATGGAATTTGGATGAAAAAATAGGCTCCTTCCTTTTACTTTTTTAAATGACTAATTTGCTTCAGAAAGCATTTAATAAAAGTGTATCCCTATACTTGGATTCCTTTTGAATTTCTAGGAAGATTGTTAGCTCTGGAAAGTGGGACTCTAGGTGATCTTTTGTGTCAATCATGGTGTCCACACCAAAACAAAGCTAATTCATCTGATGAAATTAAAAACTGATAAAACATACACCCAAACCATTTCTTAGCTAGCTTTTGCTGCAGAAACCACTTTCCACTCTGAAAGCATTTTTATCCTTGGTATTAACATTTTCACAAGGATATGTGTTAATATGCAGACTGTTTGTTTCCCCGTGCTCAGCACTTAACTGAAATATCAATTTGAAACTGTGGGATTTGGTTTTTCTGTTATTAATGGATTACTCTTCTATTTTTTCTATGTTCTTTCTGAAAGTATATTTCATATTGATGTTATATATGCTACATAAGATTATCCAGATCTCTTAATTTTGCTTTCAAATTGTCCTAATTTTGTCTTTGTCTTTATTTTCCTCTGTCTTTTCCACAACCACTGTGCTAACTTACCTAACATACTTCTTCCTCAAAACTTCGCTTTCAAACCAAACATACACAAGCACATACATGCACAGACAGAAAGAGAGGACAGGGATGGATTCTTACTCTTTCTTTCTTTGTTTTTTTTTTGTTTTTTTTTTTTGTTTTTTTTTTTTTTAACTTGGACAGTAACATTTTGGGAAGCTTATATTTTGTTCTTGTTTCAGAATATTCTTTCATTCTAGTAATTTCTTCTTTTGGGGGAATATGCCATCTTCTCTAGTCTTTATGAGAATGTTAATTTGGAATTAAAATGTATTTGTGTATTTTCATATAACAAAATTCTTTGTACTTTATAGCTCCATGTGTTCTGAAATATGACAGAGCTTCACTACCCCAAACATCATCCCTCCAAAAATTCCCTTTTGCTGTCTTTCCATACCCTTTTTGTGCTCTCTACCATGCATGCACAATTCTGTACTTTTTTTTTTTTAACCTTACTAACTAACCTTTCTACCTAGAGCAGGTCCTTTTTTACTGACTGACCTTCCCCAGAAGAGAGAGAAAGATTAACAGGTCCATGTGAAACAGGAGGGAATAGTGACTGCCAATTTGGTGGGGGGGGGGTGGAATAGGGGATTGTATGCATGGGTGTAGGGATATGGTCCTCTGTTTCCTCATTATTACTTAACTCTGAGTTTGTTTACATGTATTAGGTGAAACAGTTACCTCTCCTACTCTTGAAGGAGTGGCCTTATGCAGAAGATGAATCTTATGCTGAAGAAGAATCTTATCATTCAAACCTGCCCTAGTTCTTGTCTCTTGAACCTTTGTGGTTGTCTAAGCTGATTTATTCTTGAAAGTTCCTGGTTGCTTAGGGTGTAACAACACCTGTCTGTGTTCTAAAGGGAGGGACCTAGTTTCATGCTCACTAGAAGCCAGACCCTCAAGCATCAGGTTTTAAAGTGTGCCCAAATACACAGTCCTGTGGGACTACAATCATAAACCCTGCTGGCCTCCACACCAGATAATCTAGAGGAATCTCCTGATGAGAGCTACGAATTCAGGGCTCTATACAAGCTCCCTTCTTGCAGATACCAGTGAACTACAGGAAGGCCTAGGGAGAGTGCAACAATGGTAAACCCCAGCCTACATTCCTGAGATAACTTCGGAAACCTCTAGAGGTTAACCTGAACAATATCCTTCGGGCTGAAGCTCCACGACAAATAAATAGGACATTTTCAATGGAAGATTAGGGGTTTGTTTCAGTCTGTTGTCTGTGTCGTGCCTGGGGGTGGCAGCCTGCCAAGAGCTGTGTCTCCAATTATTTGAGCCCTGGTTACCAAAGCCAGCCAGCCACTCAAGGGACTCATGGACTGTGCACATGCCTGCAGCTTTAGCAGAGCCGCAGGGGACCATGGGGTAGGCCATCATGTTAGTAAGGTTAAAAAAAAAAAAAAATAGAGTACAGAATTGTGCATGCATGGTACAGAGCACAAAAAGGGTACCTGCCAGTGTCTCCATCCCCAGAGAAAGCCCCAACAGTTCCCTACGCCTCCTGCACACACTGAGATCAGCAAATGAATCTCCTTCACAAATGGTCTAGGCACTTTCTAAACTGCTGCTTTTATACTGGGTTTCAGAGTGAGCCTAAGCATGAGCCCTTTCAGTGTGAAATCTCAGTTCCCTGTAGACCTTAGAGTTTCCTGGACAGAAGCCCTGCCATTTTTCAAAGCCAGACATCTTAGGGGCTTGTCTTCCTAGTTCATATCCCAGTGGCTGCCCATCTGATGTGGAGCATGAACCCCCTGCTCCTCAGGGAGTTTTATGTTTGTGAGATCCCTCCCAATTAATGGTTGCCAC
This sequence comes from Lontra canadensis, assembly GCF_010015895.1. Lineage (NCBI taxonomy): Eukaryota > Metazoa > Chordata > Mammalia > Carnivora > Mustelidae > Lontra > Lontra canadensis. The sequence continues at coordinate 3,003,671 of NW_022631045.1, forward strand.
ATTGGGAGTAGGGTTTTTAACAAGACCACATCTCTTCCTCTCCTACTAGTTCTGATGTGGACCTGTTATCCTTTGTTGTGGAAGAGCTGTTCAGTTAGTTTTCAGGTCTTTTTCAGAAGAAATTGTTCTAACGAGAGCTATAGATCTGGTGTGTCTGTGGGAGGAAGTGAGTTCAGGATCTTCCTATGTCATCATCTTGAACCACCTATAGGTCTGGGTCCTATAATATTTTGCATTTAGTATATACATCTATTTAAACCCCATGTCATGGTGCTGTATATATATATTTTTTTTTTAAATTCCTCACTGGAAAGTGAACCCTTTGTTAATAACATCTATCCATAAAATCTACGAATATACTTTTCTGGAAAAAAAAAATGTTCTTTACATGGACATCTCATGGTGAAAGAGTTACATAAATAGCAAGGAATATGTAAAAATTTTAGCTATCTGAAACTAAACTCTTTTAGTATTTATCAACACCAAGGAAGATAAAAAAGGAAATATAGTAGTAATATATATTCAAATGTTTTTATTTTTATTATTTTAAGAGAAAGTTCTTTTTTAAAAGGTTTTATTTATTTATTTGACACACACAGAGAGAGAGATCACAAATAGGCAGAGCAGCAGGCAGAGAGAGGAAGAAGCAGGCTCCCCACTGAGCAGAGAGCTTGATGCGGGGCTCCATCCCAGGACCCTGGGATCATGACCTGAGCCTAAGGCACAGGCTTAACCACTGAGCTACCCAGGGGGCCTCAAATGTTTTTAGAATGACTATGTTTCCACTAACATAATTCAGTTTGTTGCTGAGCCCTTTCCCTTGACTGCTCCACCTGGTGAGAGTTCTGCAGAGTACAACTGCTGGCTGTACACTCCGGGGTCAAAAACCAATTAAGTTTTCAGTTGTGCTTCTTTTACGATTTTTCTCTTAGTTACAAACACACATTAAAAAAAAATATGTTCCGTTCTGCAGGGGATATTAAAAAATTATAAATGATATGAGTTTAAAAAAAAAAAAACTTGTCTAAAAACCAATACACACAGAACGAAGAGGTCCTTGAACCACTGTTTGTAACACTAAGCCCTGAGAACTATTCCCTCTAAATAATGGACCACATTAATTTCTTAAAAAGGAAAGCCAAGAGAAAGAGAGAGAGGGAGAGAGAAACTTCATTGTTTCTTTATAAGATGGTTTTGATTATCCTCTAGAGAAGAACTCTATAACTCTTTCAATGGAAATATCATACATCAGGTACACTAGTCAATATTTCAAGCTAAATACTGGATGGAGTGATCAATTTCTATTGCTTTTAATCTATTCAAATGCTAGGAAGTATATTATTCTATGAAACTTTTTAAGTTTAGTGGCAGACTGAAACAACAATACACCTGTTGTACATATGGGCAGCAACTTTTATATAGAAATCCTTCCTCTTTCGTGTGCATACACACACGCACACACACACACACACACACACAAACGACTCTTCAACATTATTGCTATGATTTGTAATTACCCATGAGCATAATCTATAAATGTACTACCTCAGGGGTAGAGTGTCTATGTGTATGTAATCTAAGGAAGCAGTAAATCAGTTTGTAATAAATTCAGTTTGTAAGGGACAGAAATAATACACATACTATATTTTGCTTTTTAGGACTAAACTAATGTACAAAGTAGTTTCTTACTTATTATCAAGATTCTCAATCTTTTTTGTTTTTCTATGAGATTTACTGTTAAGGAAGAAAACATTCTGTGCACATTCTCATGGTAGAACCAGAATTTTAAAGCATTGTGGTATGGATGCCAAAGACAAATATGAGGCAGATAAAGTAAATTTCCAACTAACTGTCTAGACACTTTTCCAGGAACTGAGGGCTCATCTATGTGTCATACCACATGGTTTACCAAGAAGTGACCTGAGGCTCAGGATTAGAAAATGCCAGCCTGGTCCACTGCAGCAAATGAGAATCTCAGAGGTATTCCCATTCAACTCCTATTAAGTTCCATTTTACTCCCTAAGTCTTGCCCTGAGAAGAATCTATAACAGGTCCCAGATTACTGGTAAGGACTTGCAAGTGGAAAATTCTTTTCTATGATTCAGCAAGTTGGAATGAGGAGTTCCTGAGAGTTCTAGGAGTTCAGGTCAATGGTTCTTGCTATATCAACCTGGAATTAAAAATTCATCCTATGTACAGAAACCTACTGGGTGATACTTCATGATACAGTATTGACAAAAGTCTAACTGTAGTATAATGTTGATTAAATAGTAATTCTGTACTTGAATGTCTATCCATCAATTATAATTTTTTTCTAAGAGAAACATAAAGGCAAAGTACAACTAAATAACTTGAAAATGGACTTTTGTAATGCAATAGAGTTTTAAAAAGCAGATGTCCTCTAAAGAAAGTCCCACAGGAAAATGATTCTCTTACTTAACACTAAATCTTTCATATATTTCAGAATACTATTCAAAATTTCTAAAAGGATTTGAACCTCATTTTTTAAAAGAAGGTTGAAGCCTTCGAGACAAATAAGAGAGAAAAGAAACAAACAGAATAAAAATCTTAGAATTTTAAGTTAAAAGCATGTGATCTCTGAAGTCAGTAATAGTTGCTAAATTGTGCTCTTCTGTCTATAAGCTGGGTGAACTCAGATATTTTACTAAATTTTTCTGTTGTTTCATCAATAAATGAATTTAGTAATACTGATATGTAAAGGAAGTCATAATTAAGGGAGATAATGTAAAATTTTATCACATTGCCACACATAGAGTGATCACATTAAATTATAATTCCCTACATCTCACTTTCCCCCATGGTTTTTTTGAGAATATCTCTTACCTTCTGCTATTTTGAGGGTAAGCGAATTTTATGATACGGGACTTTTATTTAGAGAATATTATTACTGAGTTATTTATTAAGCATCCTTTATCTGCAAGGAGGAAGACTGACACTGATTTGCCCTGCTAAGCCATTTGGTTTCCTACAGAAAGCTGACAAGAAAACCATCAGACATTTTGACTGATGGCCCAAAAAAAAAACAGATTATTGGTCATAATAAATTCATCCATCTGATATTTTGAGTTACTTACTAGTTATGAGCAGCTCATGTAAGTATTATTTGTAAATTGGTAGTAGTATTGATTTGAGGGTTATAAGCACATTATTTTGAAAATAAGGAATCCACAAGTAATAAGGATTGGCTGTAATTTTAGATGGCATAATTCTTGAAAATCTGCCTTTAGATATGTTTTGTCTCCTTTCATGTTATTTTTATATGGTATTTCTAATGTTAAAATTGGTAATGTATTAAAATTAAAATTTTTGAGATACACTGGTTGACTCAAGAGTTATCCATACAATGGATCCTTTGTGTTTAGAGCCTCAGAAATTCTTGAAACTAATATCAATATTATACTAACCTAGATTATTTTACTTTTAGGTAAAGAAAAACCTTCAAGGAGTCCCAGAAAGAGATTTATGAAGAATGGCGAATATTTGGAAGATTTTGCTACAAAATACTGAAATTCTTTCTAGATGATTGTAATCATCTTTCTAGATGATTGTAAATAGATAAAATTGCTGGTGAATAATATTGACAACCCAAGAGTAAATACCTTGAATCTGAAGTGGCTCTGGTCCATTTACCATGTGATTTTCTCCAAAAGTGCTTACTAGCCAAGGTACAAGATTAGCAGTGTTGAATGGCTATATTGATCCAAGGAGAAAGGTTACAATAAGTATAGTAGAGAAGAGGGTACAAAGAATTGAATATGTGACAACAGAATAGTTGAATTGTAGCGTGATGTCTGTACTAGTTTAGGAAGTTGATAGGGACAAAGAGTGTTGGGTTGGGGAAACTTAAAGCTTCAGTGAAATCAGAGGTTGACTTAGAATACGAATTGAAAGAGGTGAAGATAAATGAAGTTGTTATCAGAGGTTATATGTTAGAGTTTAAATTTACAGAGGTATAATAGTTTGGGCTGCTCACAAAGCCCAGGGCTTCCCAAAGATAAGAAAGAGGATGAGTGGGTTAAACTGACTGATTCCTAGTAAAGAAATTTTTGATGTGGGAGACTGTTCACATTTATTCTGATGATTAAAGTTCTTGGAATAGAGAATAATGTGAGTTAGATGCCAACATCCATTATGAATAAAGGATGGGAACTCTGTAGAAGTAGTTACAAGTCAAGATAGAAGATGGTGTATTCTGAAGTCACGAACCTCAGGAGGGAAGTGCTTTGTATGTGAGGGAAGTAGAAGAACCATCTGAAATTGGAAACAGGGACCTGGGAGGACACTTATGTCATCTCAGTCTCCTGTGTTCTCAGTAGGGTAGGAGGATGAGAGAATACAGTGTTCCCTTTAGAAGAGCTGCAGGGGAGATTAGTATGTTTAGGCTGAGAGCCAAAGTTAAATTATGTCAACTATGTTCAGAGAAAATCATGTGCAGCAGCTTAGATTTAAGATGTAGGTTTATAATGAAAGATGGATTCTAGAGAATGGGAAGAAAGTACAGGAGCGACAGTAAAAGGGAGCAGCAGAGGGCAGTAAGGAGGTTGGGCAAGAAAGGAAAGGAGCAACTAGGTTGCGTTTGTAGATATAATTGTGTTTAGGGATAACTGGAATTAAAGGACTTGATGGATTTTACAAGTATAAAAGTTCTCAGAAGAAAAAGGTGGAAAACTCAGGTACTAATAGAGACCCAAGGAGTTTAGCATTCTGGTGTCTCCATTTACTGGGTATATCTAATCTTCCCTAGGCACATGGCTGTGATGGGATCAACTGCTGTGCATATATGCTTAATGAGGGAAAAACAAACAAACAAAAGGCCATCCATGTATGTTCAATGAACTAGGAATAACCGACTGATGCAAGCTGGGTCAGTGCCATTCTCCTTGGAGATGTCGGGGCTGGGATAGACACATGGCTATATATATCTGGTATAAAAAGCTTTAAGATGCCACATTCAGGACCTGGTGATAACCATGTGTTGTGTCACATAGAACAGAGGAAGGGGGATATTTTTTAATTAAATTATTTTTTAAAGATTTTATTTATGTATTTGAGAGAAAGAGCATGGGGGAGCATCATTGGGTTAGGTGGCACAGGGAGGGGTAGAGGAAGCAGACTCCCCACTGAGCAGGGAGGACAATGCAGGGACCCATCCCAGGACCTCAAGATCACAAACTGAGCTGAAAGCACTCAACTGACTGAGACACCCAGGTGCTCCAGGAGGGAGGATTTTAATTTATTTTAAAAGAGAATCAAAGGGAAAGCTGTCAGCTGTAGGTGATATTGATATGATATGATTTGATATGATATTAGCTGTAGGTTTTTCATAGATAGATTTTATGAAGTTGAGGAATGTTCCCTCTATCCCTATACTTTGAAGCATTTTAATCAGGAACGAATGCTGGATTTTGTCAAATGCTTTTTCTGCATCAATTGAGAGGACCATGTGGTTCTTCTCTCTTCTCTTATGGATTTGTTCTATCACTGATTGATTTGCGAATGTTGAACCATCCTTGTAACCCAGGGATGAATCCCACTGGGTCATGGTGGATAATCTTTTTAATGTGCTGTTGGATCCCATTTGCTAGGATCTTGTTGAGAATCTTAGCATCCATATTCATCAGTGATATTGGTCTGAAATTCTCCTTTTGGTGGGTCGTTGCCTGGTTTGGGGATCAGGGTAATGCTGGCTTCATAAAAAGAGTCTGGAGGTTTTCCTCATGCTTCTATTTTTTGAAACAGCTTCAGGAGTGTAGGTATTTCTTCTTTGAATGTTTGGTAGAATAAGCCCACTCTCGCCACTGTTGTTCAATATGGTACTAGAAGTCCTAGCAACCACAATCAGACAACAAAAAGAAATAAAAGGTATTCGAATTGGCAATGAAGAAGTCAAACTCTCTCTTCACAGATGACATGATACTTTATATGGAAAACCCAAAAGACTCCACCCCCAAACTATTAGAACTCATACAGCAATTCAGTAATGTGACAGGGTACAAAACCAATGTACAGAAATCAGTTGCTTTCTTATACACTAACAATGAAAATACAGAAAGGGAAATTAGAGAATCGATTTCATTTACTATAGCACCAAGAACCATAAGATATCTGGGAGTAAACCTAACCAAAGAGGTAAATGATCTGTAGTTGAGGAACTACAGAAGACACAAAAATATGGAAGACCATTCCATGCTCATGGATAAGAAGAATAAACATTATTAAAATGTCTATACTGCCTAGAACCATCTATACTTTCAGTGCCATCCTGATCAAAAATTTTGATTTTTGTTATTTTTCAAAGAGCTAGAACAAACAATCCTAAAATTTGTATGGAACCAGAGGAGGCCATGAATTGCTAAGGAAATGTTGAAAAACAAAACTGGGGCATCACATTGCCTGATTTCAAGCTTTACTACAAAGCTGTGATCACCAAGACAGCATGATACTGGCACAAAAACAGACCCGTGGACCAGTGGAACAGAGTCGAGAGCCCAGATATGGACCCTCAACTCTATGGTCAAATAATCTTTGACAAAGCAGGAAAAAATACAAAGTGGAAAAAAGACAGTCTCTTCAATACATGGTGCTGGGAAAATTGGACAGCTATGTGTAGAAAAATGAAACTCGACCATTCTCTTACACCATACACAAAGATAAAGTCAAAATGGATAAAAGACCTCAACATGAGGCAGGAATCTCTCAAAATCCTAGGGGAGAACGCAGGCAATGACCTCTTCAACATTGGCCACAGCAACTTCTTTCAAGATATGTCTCCAAAGAAAAAGGAAACAAAAGCAAAAATGAACTTTTGGGACTTTATCAAGATGCAAAGCTTCTGCACAGCCGAGGAAACAGTGAACAAAACAATGAGGCAACCCATGGAATGGGAGAAGATATTCACAAATGACACTACAGACAAAGGGCTATATCCAACAACTATAAAGAACTTCTCAAACTCAACACACACAAAACAGATGATCACGTCCAAAAATGGGCAGAAGACATGAATAGACACTTCTCCAAAGAAGACATACAAATGACTAACAGACACATGAAAAAATGTTCATCATCATTATTCATCAGGGAGATGAAAATCAAAACACATTGAGATACCACCTTACACCAGTTAGAAGAGCCAAAATTAACAAGACAGTAAACAAGTGTTGGAGAGAATGTGGAGAAAGGGGAACCCTCTTACACTGTTGGTGGGAATGCAAGTTGGTGCAGCCACTTTGGAAAACAGTGTGGAGATTCCTTAAGAAATTAAAAATAGAACTACCCTATGACCCTGCAATTGCACTGCTGGGTATTTACCCCAAAGACACAGATGTAGTGAAAAGAAGGGCCACCTGTACCCCAATGTTCATAGCAGCAATAGCCACAGTTGCCAAACTGTGGAAAGAACCAAGATGCCCTTCAACAGATGAATGGATAAAGAAGATGTGGTCCATATACACTATGGAGTATTATGCCTCCATCAGAAAGGATGAATACCCAACTTTTGTATCAACATGGATGGGACTGGAGGAGATTATGCTGAGTGAAATAAGTCAAGCAGAGAGAGTTAATTATCATATGGTCTCACTTACTTGTGGAGCATAAGGAATAACATGGAAGGCATTGGGATATGGAGAGGAGAAGTGAGATGGGGAAAATCAGAGGGGGAGAGGAACCTTGAGAGACTGTGGACTCTAACAAACTGAAAGTTTTGGAGGGGAAGCGGGTGGGAGGTTGTTGGGGTCTGGTGGTGGGTATTAAGGAGGGCACATGTTGCATGGAGTACTTGGTGTGGTGCATAAACAATGAATTCTGGAACACTGAAAAGAAATAAAATGGAAAAAAAATGAGAATCAGCAATTTTTTCTCTGGAGGAGAGTGATTCTTGGTTACGAAAAGAAATATCAAAAACCTTAAGAACTTACAATTATGTGTTTATGTTAAATGTTAATGTTTAATTTGAAACAATTTCTTCTCTAAAAGAAAAGGAAATGAACAACTTTACTAATTTTATTTTTTGTATATGCATTACTGTATGCACATATGTGTGTGTACATATGTATAAAGATATATGAGTACATGTAGTGTGTGTTGATACCTCATGCATACAATGTCATGCTGTTGTTTTATTTATAAACTGCAATTTTTAATTCATGGTTTTGTTATGCTTTCTTCTGTTTATTGACTTAAGATTTTTTTTTTTTTTAAAGATTTTATTTATTTTTTTGTCAGAGAGAGAGAGAGAGAGAGCGTGAGAGTGAGCACAGGCAGATAGAGTGGCAGGCAGAGGCAGAGCGAGAAGCAGGCTCCCTGCTGAGCAAGGAGCCCGATGTGGGACTGATCCCAGGACTTTGGGATCATGACCTGAGCCAAAGGCAGCCGCTTAAACAACTGAGCCACCCAGGCGTCCCTTAAGATGTTTTTCTATACTGTATTCCACATCAGTATTTTTTAATGTTATGATTCTCTTTTTCTTCCTCTTCTTATATATTGTATAAATAGGAGAGAAGTTTATCTTTTATTTGGTCTGGTAAAACCCAGTTGATTTCTCGAGTTTTTCTACCTTACCAGAAAAAAAAAAAAAAAAAAGTCTTTCTTTTTAATCTGTACTTGAAATCTGTTCTAGCTTCTTGATTTCCCGTAATCTAAGGGGTTGGGGCAGGAAGTATAGATATTGGTTAAACTAGGCTATATATAGTCTTTTTTTTTTTTTTCTTTTTTGACAACACGGACTCATACCTTTTTTGGGGATGCTGCTAAATGACCTAAAAGAGTGTTAACTAAAACAGAGACAAAACCATATCCCATTTTTAAGGAGAATAACCCTGACCTTGGACCATTCCCAGCTTCAAGTCCTGGAATTATCCGATTCCAATACTTTGTCTTGCATCTACTCTGGAAACACTGAGATACCGACATTCTTAGATATTGATAAGACATTCTATTTTTAGGTGACTTTCCATCTATCATTCCAGTCCATTTCTATTCTAATTGACTACATGTGCTTTGTGGAGAAAAGTCTATTCGTTAATACTGCAAGGACTTTTTCTATTTAGGGTTTTTACCCAGTATGTCCTCTGGAAGTCGGGGCAGAGAGTTGGGATCCAGTCTGATGAGGAAGAGATTTTTCTTTGCTTATCTACAGTTTTATGTAAAACAACTGTACTTCAGTGATAAAAACACTTTGCTAAACTCTACTCTTACGTGTTCAGATCTATCAGATTTTGGTGAGAGAACTTCTGTGATCTGGTTTTCTTTACCCAGGACAGAGAACATTTCTTTCAAATAGAAGGAAAAAAAAAAAAAAAGATGAGGCCAAAAGCGTCACCTAGTTCACCCACAGGTTCTCAGCAAATAAGAATATTTTCAGCTTATAGAAACTGTAGAAATGTTGAGAATACATTTCGGTGAAACATTTTAATGAATACATTTAAGAAAAACATAACTAGAATCATTTAAAAATACATAAATTTATTAGTAAATGTAATTTGAGAACTTAAGAGTAGTTTTTTTTCTATGTAATTTTCCTGATTTTTTTTTAAATTGAGTTGAATGTGAATCTAGATATTCAAGGTCAAAATATTAAATTTCTGTCCATTGAAATGTAAAAACCCTAAATATATTCCCATTTTTATATCATCATTAAACCAAGAACTATAAACTTCACCTGGGCTGACCAATAATATGAAATAATTACCAGTATTTTACCCAGGAATTTCTTAAGCTACAGCAATATAACCAAAAAAGTTAAAGCAAATAAGGCTATAACTTCAGGATTTACCAACTAGCCACCTAATATCTGAAGAATTTTTTGGCAGAACATAGTAAATTTATTATTATTCTTTTCTTAAATATCAAATGAAGGCTCACTAAATCTAACCACAAAGTCAGTGTCTTCAATGCTTTGTTTGTCAAATGGTTTAGGTTCATATGCTGTACAGAAAAGAGGCATAGACCCTCAGGATAAATTTCAGTAGTGATTTAAGAAATAAAAATCAAACTGTCTCTCGTAGATGTTAGATGTTTTCCTTTAAACTGTATTGATAAGGAAATATTCTAAAGGTCACCTTTAGTGGGAAAATCCCTTTGCCCTGAGGAGCTGTAGTCATGCTTAAGGTCTTAGAATTCTTCTTTTTTTCTCTTTATTTATTTAATTTTTAAAAATTTTGTGTAGACCATCAGACGACTTCTTCTACACTCCCCACATAGCTCCCAACTGAGGCTTTTATTCTTAACCAGTGGGTTGGCAGTTTCCCAGTTTCTTTTTGTTTTTGGGGAAAAAAGTATCTTTTTTTCTCTCACTGCTTTGGCTCAGCTGGTCTGCTGTCTGCCAGCCTTTAGTGATGACTGCCTCCATTATTATTTTGTGTGCACTGGATTTGGCAAATATTGTGGCTACAACTGTTGCCTATACTGAGTTCCTCTTTTTCACTGACAAGAAGCTGTTGCATCATCCACAGCTGAAATATCCATCCATGGCTCACAATATGTATTTACTGAGCTGCAATTTTTATGGGGAAAAACCCATGATTACAGAGCATGTAATCATGCTCTTCTATATTTCACATGGCTGTTACTTTATTACGTAAAACACTAACAGCTTTTTTCCAAACCATTTCCATAAATTCTAAGTTATATTTCACATCCTACTCTACCCAACAGAGCCTAAACATGCAGGTGAATACAAATGAGAGAAATAGAAGATATAAAAAGAGAGTGAACCTACTAGGAAAATTCTGGAACAGAATCCGTACAGTTAATGATGTGGCTGTACTCAGTGTTGCAACCACAGATGTGACCATGGCTGATGTAGTCTGCACCCTGGTCTGTCCAGTCTCATTTGTACATTGACCTAACCACTGTCAGTGAGTCATCAGGTTCTATATGAACAGTAGCAGCATGTCTACCATCCTTGTTTCCTACCACATGCATGAAAGCACAGCGGTGGTCCTTAAGTGGTCTGAGTGGAGGACAACTCATCTACCAAAAACTCAACTCAACCATAACTTCCTCAGTAAGGCCTTTTCCAGTCCTAAGACAAAGGTGGTTGATACTGCCTCAGGTTGCACAGAAGCTGAGGCATATGGCTAAGAGGATACCTACAAATGTTATTATCCTTATCTTCTCACTCACCCACAGGACCTCAGTAGGAGGTGGCTGGAGAAGGGAAATATCAGAATCTCTGTTGATTTTTCAAAACATAAGCACCTGTGCAACTACAGCAGGAACTTTTTTCATGGTCTTTCTGAATTTTGCCTGCCAACACTCCTTATTCACATCAACACAAAAATTTTACTTTTTATATTAATTATTTTCATTAACATATAATATATGATTTGCCCCAGGAGTACTGTCTCTTCCATGTATATTGACATAATAATTTACCTTAGCTGTCATACTACCTGAATTACAGAACTGAAGCCCAGGGTTATATGTTATAGTGACAAGTCTAATTTTTCAAATATATAAATCTCTCTTCAATAGAAATTGGAATATATACCCAATATTGCACAAGGAAGCATTCAGTATGGGACAGCAATCCTTTACTACACTCCTGAGATCTAAACTCTGGGAAAAAAAAGAAAAACAAAGTTGTGGGCTTTATCATTATTTGTTGGAGCAGAAGGGGTGGCTAGGTGATGGACACTGAGGAGGGTATGTGTTGTGATGAGCACTGTGTATTGTATACGACTGATGAATCACAAATAATAGATTATATGTTAATAATTTTTTAAAAAACATCAAAAAATTACTTTCTTTTTAAACTCTCATTTGGCAGCACAACCTAACTTTACGAGAACTCATTTGCTGCCAAAATTAAACAAAAATTTATATACAACTAATTAGTCTTTATTCTATGATATTTGAAAACTCGTGTCATATAAAAAATAATCAAATGTTTAATTATGGGTATCCTAATCCCCACTGAGATGTTAGATATCATAACATAACACAACATGTTACCTTGATAAAATCTGAAAGATTTTAAATTTTCATGTTTTTTGCCCCAACTATTTGTATAAGAAATTGTGGATGTTTACATGTTTAATAATGTTTTTGTTAAGCTGATGGCTTCTATGCACACCCACCTTAAAACCCAAAAGTGATTCATGTACGGGGACAAGATCTACAGTATGCAACTACCAATCTAACTCCCTTCCCCTTGACTTCCTCACCTTCTTTTCCTTTCCTCATTTCCTGACTTGACTGATTATTTTGATACCATACAACATGGAATAAGTGTCTGCTTTCATGACTTCTGTGACTTCCATTTATAATTAATATTGCACAAGGTATCTCTTAATGTACAAACTGACTAGTTGTAATTCAGTTTCTCCAGGAATCTGAAGTAGAAATGGGACAATTTTCATAAGTAGCTCATAAGATTCTTCATAGCAGCACTGTTGAGTTGGCCTAATATTGATAGTTTTATGCAAATTATAACAACATGCCACAAATTCTTGAAAAGAAAATCTTCTAAGAATACACAGTATTTAATCTCCCTTTTATAGACTTTCATCAAACAGGATATCTTCTAAAAGCAATTATCTAAATTATGCATGGATAGCTCAATAATTTAATGTCTGCATATTTTTACTAAAACAATTTGTCTTAGTGTATCTTTTTAAAAGTGCTCTAAGGTTTCTAATAAAAGTAACTAGATAAAACAATTATTCCCACAACAAATATACTTAAAATTGACTTTCGCACTTAAAATCTTTGCAGAGAATTTGTGATAAATAATATGTATTTTACTATTATGCAGTAGATGAGAAATGATGTTTAAATGACTGAATAATGAACATTTAAAAATGTTAAGTTTATAAGTAATACTGAAATGAATATGAGGAAAAAGCAATTTTAACAAGTAATTAGTCTAATCCTTTTCCATGACTGTGATATTATTGTTGTTTTTTAATTTGGAGGATTTAATTAGTTTTATCTTTTGACCTTTTGAAGAAAGTTGGCCAGTAAACTCATAATAAATATTCATTCTTTTATTTATTCATCAAAGTACTTATACATACCAGACCTGTTTCTAGAAATTCAAGATGGGAATGAATCAGACAAGATCTCCGTTATATTCAAAATTAAAGTCAAGTGTAATGAGATTGACAAATTATTAAATAAACTGTACTAGGCAGGAAGTGGAAAAAAGGTTAATAGGAAGAAGCAGTGGGCTTGAGAGGCAAGAAAGAGTGGATAGTACCCAAAACAAAAACAAAAACAAAAAACAAAAAACAAAACAAAACAAAAAAGCTTTAGGGAAGCACGTAATTAGAATGTTGATGAAAGACATATTGTAGAATGAGAATGCATGTGTACTTGTTGGGGTTGGTTGGCATGGTAGAGCAGGATGGTGGGTATTTAATACAACAGCAAATGTGAACAGTTACATTAAGGACCATAAAACACTGAATGTAAGTTGATTTGCTATATTGGGCAATAGAATGAGTAAGATTGAGAAGAGTTTCAGGCAGCTAACAAGGTTAGAGATGCACCCAGTGGGGGCCTGACCATGGAACCATTTGTGGTCTTGGTAAGTAATTTGGGCTTTGCTGCATGGAAATGTGGGGCCACTTAATGGATTTTAGCCCAAGGAGAATTAAGATCAGACTGAAATTACATAAATATCTATGTAGAAGTATAAAGTATGATAAAGTTGAGTCCTTTGAGACTAGAGTCAAAGAAGACTTCCACAAGAGTCCATGTGAGGTATAAAAAGAGTCTAGTGAAAGGCAAGAGTAGTAGGATGAAGTGGAATTTAAAAGTGAATAGGACTATAAGGGGCATAGCTTTTGGTCCCAGGAACCTCTCTGCTTGAGTACTGACTATATTTGCTACTTAAAATATGATGTTAGGAAAATGATTTAATCTATCTATTCTTGGATTTCCATTTGCAAAATGAGAAAATATGAATAGTGTATATTCATAAGGTTATTGAGATGATTAAATGAAATAATGCCTGTAAAATACTAGGACAAACCTGAAACATTATAAGCCTCAATAAACATTATTTTTGTTGTTGTTGTTAGGAACACACCCCAAATGAACAAAAGGGCAAAGCAGAAATGAAAATAGCAAGTGGCAGACACTTGAAAAATATTACAACTGCAGTAGTGCTCAAAGATATGCAAAATAAATGGACACCAAGGGATAATTTGCACCTGGCAGGCTAGCCAACATTAAAAGAATGCTTAATACCCAGTTTGGGCAGATAGATGAGACCATGAGTCTCTAAGCTTCAGGTGACGTGTGGTTGTTCTGGAAGGTACATGGACCCAAAGCATGAAAAATGTAATTTCTCTGACCCATCAATTTCACATCTGGAATTTTATACTGTAGAATTAAACAGGCAAATACAAAAATATAAATAAGAATGCCATTTGTAGCACTGTTTATGGCAACAAAATATTGGAAACAACCTAAATATTCAACAACTAGGAAATGATTAAGTAATTCATGTTATAATTTATAGAGTAAAATGATGTTCAGCCTTTAAAATGATGAAATAATGGATATTTATTGCTGTGTAAATATCTAAGTGGTGTTTGGTTTTTTGAAAAGCAGGTATAGTGTAAGCTAATTTTTTACTGAACTCATAAACATATAATCACAAATGGTAAATTGGATAGATCTGACTAAATTTATAGACTTATTAGAAGTTGTTAGAGTAAGAGAATGAGGTTTACAAATAGAGGATTGTGAAGGGAAAATTGATTAATGAAATTCTCTTTGGAAACAAGAGCTCTTTTCATGGTATTTGTGTTACAAAAAAAAGGGAACATTTTTCTCACAAATTGAAATTAAGAAAGTGTGGATATATCACATGATCCCATAATTTCCCGACCCTAGAGAAAACCACTTCAGGATCTCTGTGTTTCGTTTTGTTCTTAGTTGTCGTCGTTTTGATTTTTTCACTCTCCAGCTTAGTCTACTTCTCCATTTATTTCCTCTCCAGTACTCTGGCTTTCTCTAGCTTTCCTTCTGCTACACATACTCTGCAAGCCTCAAACATACATTTTTTAGTTAAATGTTTGAGCCAAGAGGTGAAGGATGGCTTATTTTGTTACCTGAGCTGTTTCTGTTAAATTGTGAGTAAGATCCTTTACTAAGAGTGAGGGAGGCAGCAGTGTGGAAAAGTTTTAAAAGTGCAGTAAAGAGATGTAAAACACACCAAAGAGGTCATCAGTCTAACCCACACCCTCTCTTTGAGGGCCTTCTTTCTGGTCCCTAGTGAAATAACTCATCTTGGTTAGCTACAGTAAGGCTGATTCCCTATAGTTTATTTTCTGGGGTTTTGTAAGAATTATGGGGAAAGACAAGCTTTTTTCCTCTAGGCATAGAAGATAAAAAGGATATTCAATCCTGGAGCTATTAGTACCATTTTTTCTGTCATGGGAGAAGACATTGCCTGAAAAATGAAGCCAACATGTAGGAAGAATGAGGAAGAGAGAAAATAGATATATTTATATTATATCTTTGAGCACCTGTATCCCATCATGTGGTTCTAGACTAGTGGCTCTCAAAAAATGGTTTCCACTACTAGCAATTTGTTGGAAAATCACATTATTAGTTCCCATCTTAGACCTACCAAATCACAAGCTCTGGAGTGGGCCTGACAATTTTAACAAGACCTACAGGGGATTCTTAGGAATGCTAGGTTGAAAGTCACTGCCCAGACTTTTCAAATAGATAAACCATTATATATCTTATTTATGCCTCTTTAAATTTAAAAGCCCTGATTAAGACAGCCACTGAGATAACCAAGTAGGTATGGTTGTCACAGCTGATTAGTATTATAGACATAAGGGAAATTGAAATCAGTTTTTAGTGGCAAAAAAAATGTGCGGCTATGTGATTTCATGGGGCAAATTTCAGCTGTCCAGATGTATGAATAAAGACTATAAATTTTAAGTGTCTTCAGGGGATCTGTCTCAAACAAGCAAGATCAAAAAGTGGGACCTTAGCTGAAGGTTCAAGAAGGAAATGAAGCCAAAGAGGAGGTGATCAATGGAGATATAAAGGTAACATCAAGGGACAAGATATCAGAATGACATCAATCAATGTACATAGGAGGTTGTGGTTAGACATCTTCATATCTGAATTTGAGTTAGAGCAGTAATAAGAGGTAACAGTAACCAAGGTAAGTATATAAGAACAGATGGCAAGAGCTATTGGTGTTGAGAAGATCAAACAATTCTGGATTCCTGGGTCAACCATCTAGACATCCACAAAATTTAGCCAAATGACAAATCCCATAATGAACAAGGGAATAGTCAGGATATAGGCAAAGAAAAGCGAAAGGTATTTTGACCATCTTACAGCTAAATGAAATGAGCCTCAGAAATGGAAGCAGTTTTATAGAAGTGGGCAGTTTAGGTTAAGAAGTAACATCGGCAGGTATGAGAACTGTAACAGTGTAACCACAGCACAGGCCACATGGAAAGCTAGCTTATAAACCTCCACCAAGGAAAACTAAGAGAAGCAATGCTTAGAGGTGGGGGAGTGGGGGGCAGGGTTTCTTGAAGGCCCAGAACTGGAGGCAGCATCTTGGAACGCTCAGTAAGAAGTGACACATCCACTGTCTGGAGAGACTGTTGTGATGTAAAAAGATGACAGAGAAGAAGCAGAAATAAGCATGCTCTGTTTAGCTTCCATTTTCTCTGCTAAGAACAATATTCAGAATGGAAGCAAGTTAAAAAGGAAATTGAAGATGAAGCCCATTTATGCTCTGTTATTGTACATTAACATTTACCTTAGTCAAACCCTGATAGTACTTGAATCTATTTCTATAAATAATTTGTAGAAACTCTTCACAGGAGGTTCATTTTTGTGTGTGTGAATAATGAGGTGCATTCACTTGCCATTTAGACAAATTAGCTTTGGTGTTTAGTGTGTGGTAAGTGTAGCCTGGCATTTCTATCACTTCTTTCTCTGAGACTTGCCTTTCTTTCTCATGAGACTTGTAGTCTCATGACTCTTTGCTGGCTTAGCCCCTGTGACTACCTTTACTATAGAGTGTTGAATTATAAGTAGGGTACTTGGGATTTTTTGTTTGTTTGTTTAAGATTTATGTGAGAGACAGTGCATGCATGCAAGCAAGTGAGGAGAGGCATAGATCGAAAGGGAGACAAGTAGACTACCCAGTGAGCAGGGAGCCCAAGACAGAGCTTGATCCCAGGACTCTGAGATCATGACCTGAGCTGAAACCAAGAGTGGAAAGCTTAACTGACTGAGCCACCCAGGTGCCCCATGGTGCCCCATGGTTTTTAAATAGCACTCATTATGATTAACATCAGTATATCACTATTAGTGTTGAGAAACTTATTTCATGTTGTGAATGAAAATACTCATTCAAGCATGGCATAGCAGAAATCCACAGAGAGCAGAAGATAGCAGAAATCTGTAAGTTTGTACATGTGTCAAACTATTCTCTGGGTTAATAGTTAGCAGTCATTTTTCTAGTCCTTTCCCCAGAAAATATTCTTAAAAATAATCTTGGGTCAATGGCACAACAACCTTAGCAAAAAGAAGTGTATTATTTTCACCAATTGTTCAGACCTTTCTAGATTTTACACTCTTGAGAAAATAATAAAAATAGAAGATGAAGAAAACAGAAAACACAAAAATAGGGCTTTCAATGCTTTTCCTTCATAATGTTACATGTTCAGGAATCTTTGTTTTTTGTTTTTGTTTATTTGTTTGGACAGTAACATATAGAACCACAATTTGCCTTTATTTAGTTCCAAAGACAGAATAAATAAAATAATAAAGTGTATTTTATACTGTAAGTTGTATTTAAGACTGATTCATTTCTGCTACATATTCATGGAAGTCTACTTATCCTTAAGCTACAATGTTTTTCTTCCCATTTAGGCAAGCACCACATATGTAAATCTAGTCCCACCACATTAAAAAGCACATATATTAAGAATGTTAAACATTCTCTATACATCAAAAAAAATGCTTCTGAGTTGGCTCCCAGCAGAGCATGTCTATCTCTAACTAATGAGTTTTAATGTATGATTTTCTTGTACCTTACTTTTCTTTATACATCAGTCTGCTCATGGCATCTGTCATGCAAACAGTAACAGGGAAACCGCTGGGGCTGTCAAGGAAATGACACCTTTCTCCTTTACTAGAGTCTGAAAATGATGCCCAGATTTCTCTGAAATTCTCCAGGCAAACTATGTCTTTCTTTTAAAACCAATACCATCTGCCCAGGCAGATATTTGTGAGCCAATTGTCACATGAAAGATTTTAGCTGATTTCTAAGGCTCAAGCTTGTTACAGTAGGTTATCAAGCTTTCACTTAACTACATGACTTACCTTACACGTTTCAAATTGAAGATGTGTATTAGAGAATAGAATGTTATGGGTTAATCCTAGACAAACTATAGGACACTAACAAAAGCAGCCTTGGTTTATATTTAAAAGCAAAATCACTCAGTATTTGTTTCCACTTACATACATACATATATATGATTTCCGAATGCTTATTTGTTTTTTAGAATGAAAGTTGAGAACATCCAGAAGTATGTAGAGTATGTACTGTCAGTGGGTATCAAAGAGT
This sequence comes from Lontra canadensis, assembly GCF_010015895.1. Taxonomy (NCBI): domain Eukaryota; kingdom Metazoa; phylum Chordata; class Mammalia; order Carnivora; family Mustelidae; genus Lontra; species Lontra canadensis. The sequence continues at coordinate 3,022,263 of NW_022631045.1, forward strand.
ATGTTCACTTTCATGTTTCTTGATTAAGTTTATATTCAGATATAAATTTAACCAATATGATATAATTAAGCATAATCTCAATTAAAAAACAGCTGCAGCAAGAAGATCCCCTCTTAATTACTCCAATTACACCGCCAATTGTATTCAGCTGATAATTCATTCACAGGAACATTCTTTTTTACCTAGTTCAACTACCTAACTCAATTAATATAATTATTTTCCCCAAATCCATAAAGGTCCTCAAGTATGAATCATCTCAGACCAAAAAATAAGCATATATGTTCCTCATATGTGTGTACATTATATATCATGTAATAACTTTTTTTCACTTAAAAATGTTTAGTATCATTATGGGTAAATATATCTGTAGCTGGAATTTCAATGTAGCCCAGGATTCCCCTGTGTAAATGTTTTATCACCTAAGTAACTTCCTTAAGGAGCTGTTATGAAGTTACAGTGATTTGCTGTTGCAAAAAGCATTCAGATGAAAGTTTTAATAAACTTTTCCAATTCTGTTCATTTTTATAACTCCTCAAGGGTTATAACTGATCATTAAAAAGAAATGAATATTTCAAGAATTTTTATATATACTACCATATTCTAAAAAATATAAAATTAAAATCCTTCATCATTGCATAAATGTTTCCATTTCACCATAAATCTGTCAACAATAGATATTTTAATTAGTTACTTCCTGATAACTGAAAGATGTTTTCATTGTTTTGTTTCCTTGATAAGTAGTAGGGCTTAATTTCTTCTTGAGTTGCTAGAACAATTTCACCACGACCAAGTGGGATTTATTCCTGGGCTGCAAGGGTGGTTCAACATCCGTAAATCAATCAACATGACACACTACATTAATAAAAAAAAAAGGAAAGAACCATATGATCCTCTCAATAGATGCAGAAAAAGCAATTGACAAAATACAGCATCTTTTCTTGATTAGAACTCTCCACAGTCTAGGGATAAAGGGAACATATCTCAATATGTGGTAAAAGCCAAATACGAAAAGCCCATACTGAATATCATTCTCAACAGAGAAAAAACTTGAGAGCTTTTCCCTAAAGTTAGTAACATGACAGAGAAGTCCACTTTCATCACTGTTGTTCAACAAAGTACTAAAAGTCTTACCCTCAGCAATCAAACAACAAAAAGAAATAAAAGGCATCCCAATCCGCAAAGAAGTCAAACTTCCACTCTTCACACATGGCATGCTACTTTGTGTTGAAAACCCAGAAGACTCCACCCAAAAACTGCTAGAACTCATGCAAGAATTCAGCAAAGTGGCAGGATATAAAATGCACAGAAATCAGTTGCATTTCTATACACTAACAATGAGACAGAAGAAAGAGAAATTAAGGAATCGATTCCATTTGCAATTGTACCCAAAACTGTATAAGATAATCTGGGAATAAACCTAATCAAAGAGATAAAAATATCTGTATTCTGAAACCTATAGAAACTTATAAAAGAAATGGAGGGGAAGGCACAAAGAAATGGAAGTGGAAATGGAAAAATATTCCATGCTTATGGAAAGAACAAATACTGTTAAAATGTCTATGCTACCCAAAGTAACTACACATTCAATGCAATCCTTATCAAAATACCAACATTTTTCACAGAGATGTAACAAATAATCATAAAATTTGCATGGAACCAGAAAAGACCCCGATTAGCCAAAAGAATGTTGAAAAAGAAAACCAAAGTAGGTGGCATCACAATTGTAGATTTCAAGGTATACTACAAAGCTGTAATCATGAAGGCAGCATGGTACTGGCACAAAACAGACACATAGATCAACAGAACAGAATAAAGAATCCAGAAAAGGACTTTCAACTCTATAGTCAACTAATCTTTGACAAAGCAGGAAAGAAATCCAATGGAGAAAAAAAACAGTCTCTTCAACAAATGGTGTTGGGACAATTAGACAGTCACATGCAGAAGAATGAAACTGGACCATTTCCTTACACAAAGATCAATTCAAAATGGACAAAAGACCTAAATGTGAGATAGGAATCCATCAAAATCCTAGAAGACAATACAGGCAGCAAACTGTTTAACCCCAGCCACAGCAACTTTTTGCTAGATGAGTCTTTAAAGACAAAGGGAAACAAATGCAAAAATGAACTACTGGAACTTCATCAAGATAAAAAGTTTTTGCACAGCAAAGATATTGGCAACCTACATAATGGAAGAATATATTTACAAATGTCCTATCAGCTAAAGTTCTAGTATCCAAAACCTATAAAGAACTTATCAAACAACACCCCAAAAATAAATAATCCAGTCAACAAAAGGGCAGAAGACATGAACAGACACTTTGTTCTCCAAAGAAGACATACAAATGGCCAACAGACACATGAAAAAATGTACAACATAACTTAGCATCAGGGAAATACAAATCAAAACTACAATGAGATAATACTTCACACTTGTCAGAATGGCTAAAATTTACAAGAGAGGAAACAACAGATGGTTTTGAGCATGTAGAGAAATGGGAAACCCTCTAACACTGTTGGAGGGAATGCAGGCTGGTACAGCCACTGTGGAAAACAGTATAGAAGTTCTTTAAAAAGTTAAAAATAGAGCTACCCTATGACCAGCAATTGCGTTACTAGGTATTCACCCAAAGGATAACAAACATAATGATCTGAAGGAGCACTTGCACCCCAATGTTTATGGCAGCAATGTCCACAATAGCCAAACTATGGATAAATCCCAGATGTCCTTTGACAGATGAATGGATAGAGAAGAGTTGGTAGGTATACATAAATTGGAATATTACTCAGCCACCAAAAAATGAAATCTTACCATTTGCAATGATGTGGATGGAAGTAGAGAGTATTATCCTAAGCGAAATAAGTTAATCAGAGAAAAACAATTATATGATTTCACTTATATGTGGAAGTTAAGAAACAAGACAGAGGATCATAGGAAAAGGGAGGGAAGAATAAAATCAGATGAAATCAGAGAGAGAGACAAATCACAAGAAACTCTTAACTACAGAACACAAACAGGGTTCCTGGAGGGGAGGTGGGTGGAGGGATGGGGTAACCGGGTGATGGGCGTTAAGGAGGGCACTTAATGTAATGACTGCTGAGTGTTACATGCAACTTATGAATCACTGGATTCTACTCTTGAGACTAATAATATACTATGCGTTAACCAAACTGAATTTAAATTTTAAAAAGTTTCCAGAACAATTTATTTGTGTGTATATGTTTGTGAGACTTATGTCCTTGGTCATCACTCTGCAAAAGTGTTGATCATTAACTATGCAGGCTATAAAGAGATACATCTTTTCTACAGTACATAAATTAGACAGGATTTCCTCATTTCCATTTGCACTTCAGTAAGGTTTATGGTCATATTTTACTAGCATAATTGGCCAATCACTTCTACCAATATTGTCCTTTACAGTTTCTATCACTCTTTATGGTTTGTTATCACTCTAAGAAAATTTCTCCTTGCTCTATATACAAATTCCAACTAAATGTTCTCTTAGAACTTTAATACTTTTATACACCTAATTTTAAATATTTTAATAATAAATATTTCAACTACTTACTTGAAATATCTTTAGCATATGTCATATTTAGTATATGTCATATTTTTATAAATCATTAGATATAAATCTCTATATTATATCCCTTTGTGTATCTATTCTTGTTTCAGCAACATAGTCTTTTAATTATTTCACACATTTAAATCTTTTTTAGGGAAAATTCTTTCCTAAGTATCCCCCTAACTCTATTACTCTTTGTTTTTAGGTATGTTATAATAATTCTCACATGTTTATTATTCCAGGTTAATTTTAGAATGATTTGGTTAAGTTCTCAATGAACAAAAAAGTTTATGTTAATTTTTTACCTGGATGTCATAAAAACTTGGAACCATCTCCTATTATCTATTCTCCCTTCTTCCTTTTGCAATAGAAGACCCAAAATATTAGCTGCATACAGGTTGCCTACCTTTAAAGCTAACTCTCTATGGCCATATGATTAAATTTGTGCTTGTGAGTGGAAGTAGTGAGTGTAATTTTTGAATCTTTTCCTTGAAATCAGTTGCCTTGGACCATTCAACTTATAATTGGTACATGAGAGAGAAAATAAAACTTCTTTTATTTAAGACAGTATATGATATTTCTTACAGCACATTGTCCCCAAACCTAACAAACAGAATTACATTCTCAGATGTGGGAAAATGACAAAAATAGAGTATGAAGGATTGCCTTAGCAAATGTTTAGTAACTAGAAAGAACACAGATAATACTATAGTCCCTCTACTCAACAACCTTTTGGCAAGGAAAAGCATTTGGCAGAACATTTGCTTGTGATACCCTAAAAGCTAGTCTCATTACTCACCAAAGCCATACTAATAGGGGAACTGGTTGAGAAAATGTGGAATGATTTTGATGGCCGATCCTTGTTATTTTTAGTAAAATACAGTGAAAGAGACATGTAGGCAAAAATTGGCCAGTCTGCAAGCAGAGATGGAGAGAAAACAAACTCTATTTATGGGAGGCTCTGTTATCCAGTGGCCTAAAATTTAAATTGATTGAATTTTCAGAAATCTGAAGACTTAATGGGCTGGAAGTTCCAACTGCTTCTGTATGGAAACAGCAGGAAGTAAGTTTAGGGCCCAAAAGCAGACCAAAAGCAAACAGCAGATTAGGGATGTTGACTTCAGATATGAAGTCATGGTTACAAATCCCTCAAGGGAGGGCCTATTATAGGACAGAGAGGGATGACTGACTAAATTCAGAAGCTATCCAACATTAGAAGAGATTGGGCAACCTTAAAAAAATGTTACCAGAAGAGATCTTTGTGAACGATTATTTCACACAGAACTGACTAAAATCAAGTAGACCAGATACTACTATAGTTTGGAGAGAATTGTATTGCCAAATAAATTATAAGCTTAATCACAGAAGCCTAGGATTGGTCTGGCTGTGAAGCAACTCTCAGGTCATCAAGAGTCCATACTCTTCAATGGTTTCTGAAAGAGTGGCTACAGGGCATAAGTGAAGGAGAACTTGCAAAGGGAGGGCCAAGTAGGAGTTATGAAGGACTATGGAGAAGGAAGTTCCTTCTATAGAGCATCAGGGTTGGCAAGATAGGATTAACCAAGGATATCATTCCCTCTGGTGCAAGGAGTCTTCTGTCAAGCAGAAGACAAGTAAATATTCCCATACTTTTTCTTTTCCAAATGGAAATTATTTAAGCTTTCTTGCTCCTAATCTTCCATGAATATTGGTGTGTTTGTCTTTGACATTATTGGTTCTCCAATCTCTGCAGCTCATTTTTAGAATTGCTGGAACTAAAAGAGTATTTGATTTGTATCTGTGAGCTAGATGCAAAACACGTGTAGGACCCTGGGTTAACTTTCTAAATAGTGTGTGTGTGTGTGTGTGTGTGTGTGTGTGTGTGTGTATCTATGGGACAGAAGTGCCTGGAGATAGTCTAAATAATATTTCTGTTTCTATTCTTCCACTCTTCCTTTCAGTAAGTATGACAATTTTAAAATTTGGCCTCAAATTTTTGACACTTTTCCAGTGGAAATAGGTTCCATGTCTTCTCCTGAATCTGGTGGGCATTGTCTGTGTCTACCGACAGAGTACAATAGAGATGACACTAAGTGATTTCTTAAGGCTTCTTGAAGTGCTTTATTAAGGCAATGCATTTCCTGTGACATTCATGAGGGGGGAGGAAAAAAAACAACAACAACAAGAAAAAAACCTCGCTAAGGAGCATCAACTTGCCATGTAAACCAGCCAACTGCCCAGAGGCTGCCATGTTGAGAGAAAGCACCAGCTGGTAAATGTGAAGGGACCACATGGAAAAGTTCTAGGATAACAAGACAGGGGAATGTCTAAGCAGCCACCAGCTGCTCCATCACCCCACAGCGCTTCTCCAACTCCCAGTATCTTCTCACTCCAACTGTGGGAGAGATACTGGGCAAAAATCTCTTTTCCTGTGCCTCTGGAAGTCTGAGAAATAACATGATTGTTGTTCTTTTAAGCCACTAAGTTTTAGATGGTTTTGTTACTAAGCATGTAGAGATTCTACCCTGTTTTGGAAAAACTACAGGCTATATTCACTTCCTAGTCTCCTTGGCAGTCAGATGTGGCAACATGACAAGGTTCCTGCCAATGAGATGTGTGCAAATTCTGGAACATCTCCTTAACCATTACTTGTCCTGACATCTCTATCTCCTTCTTCTAGCTTAGTGGAAAAATGGGACAGATAAAGCAAATTTGGAAGCCACATGCTAAGGATGACAGAATCACTCTAATGTCCCGGGGTCTCTCACCTCTGGATGGTAAGATTGAGAAGAAATAAATTTCTTTCTTACTCAAATCACTAGATTTTGATGGTTGTTAGTGTACTTTAGCATGTGTTGAAATAAAAGCAACAACACTGCAATGAAGGTAGACATCTTTCAACACTGAAAAAGTTAGTAACACATATTTTCTCAAAAATGCAGATATCAACTCCATTCATTCAATTTATCTTTTCTTTCTCAAGGGAAGTTTTATAGTTTGTTTTTTATGTAGTTATTATGCATATTTTGATACATTTGCCATAGGGTGTTTTGTATTTTTTGATGTGATCATGAGAGAGATCTTTTGATATTTTTTATCATATTTTCTTATTAATTATTGGTATGCTATAAGAACATAAAGATTTTAGGATATTGATATTTAATCAGTTTTATTTTTTTTTTAATTTTATTTTTTATAAACATATATTTTTTTCCCCAGGGGTACAGGTCTGTGAATCGCCAGGTTTACACACTTCACAGCACTCACCATAGCACATACCCTCCCCAATGTCCATAACACCACCCCCCTCTCCCCACCCCCCTCCCCCCAGCAACCTTCAGTTTGTTTTGTGAGATTAAGAGTCACTTATGGTTTGTCTCCCTCCCAATCCCATCTTGCTTCATTTACTCTTCTCCTACCCCCTTAACCCCCCATATTGCATCTCCTCTCCCTCATATCAGGGAGATCATGATAGTTGTCTTTCTCTGATTGACTTATTTCGCTAAGCATGATACCCTCTAGTTCCATCCATGTTGTCGCAAATGGCAAGATTTCATTTCTTTTGATGGCTGCATAGTATTCCATTGTGTATATAAACCACATCTTCTTTATCCATTCGTCTGTTGATGGACATCTAGGTTCTTTCCACAGTTTGGCTATTGTAGACATTGCTGCTAAAAACATTCGGGTGCACGTGCCCCTTCGGATCACTACATTTGTATATTTAGGGTAAATACCCAACAGTGCAATTGCTGGGTCATAGGGTAGTTCTATTTTCAACATTTTGAGGAACCTCCATGTTGTTTTCCAGAGTGGTTGCACCAGCTTGCATTCCCACCAACAGTGTAGGAGGGTTCCCCTTTCTCCGCATCCTCGCCAGCAACTGTCATTTCCGGACTTGTTAATTTTAGCCATTCTGACTGGTGTGAGGTGATATCTCATTGTGGTTTTGATTTGTATTTCCCTGATGCCGAGTGATGTGGAGCACTTTTTCATGTGTCTGTTGGCCATCTGGATGTCTTCTTTGCAGAAATGTCTGTTCATGTCTTCTGCCCATTTCTTGATTGGATTATTTGTTCTTTGGGTGTTGAGTTTGCTAAGTTCTTTATAGATTCTGGACACTAGCCCTTTATCTGATATGTCGTTTGCAAATATCTTCTCCCATTCTGTCAGTTGTCTT